>NC_072786.1:21456468-21636755 GCF_022539595.1 Amphiprion ocellaris | reverse complement strand
CTTGTTGGTCCGGTTTGAAGGCCTCCGTGTGGTCCAGTAGAAGTCCACGTAGTTGGTGTTGGCTTTGAACCGCAGCAACTGGCCACCATCAGGTGGACCAGCTCGTCCTTGTAGGACTCCTCCTGTAACCTTGAGGGGATCACAGGAACATTCAGTAGCTGTTGGAGTTCTTCCTGTCAGGCTCGTGGTAGAACGGCTCTGAAGAATCTTGTACTCGTCTTATCTGGAACAATCTAACAGCCTAAACTGTTAACAGCAGTGTAAAGAAGCAAACACACAGGCATAGATTAGGACTCAAACTAGATTTATTTTAGAAAACAAATCAACTTAGAGGCATTTGTTCACACGTGGCTGAATAGGAGGCCGTCCAATCAGATTGGAGGTCTTCACTCTGTAGGTTGTTTGGTGAGACTCTTGGACCTCCATCAGCTGACGTGGATGTTTGATGGTCTTCCTCTCTAGTGCCAGATGATTCATCCATGAATTCAGCAGCTACAGACTGAAATGAAGCTCATGCTGCCGTTACTGAATTCCTGTTCCAGATCAAATGTTCAGAGCTCACCTTGAATGCAGCCGTCTGCTGTCTGATAGTTTTTCCCATTGTAATCTTCAATAAAGTCTTTTTCCTCATGTCAGGATGTGGTGAGACTCTTTCTCAGTCGCTGCAGACGTCCCTCATTGTGCATCTCCAGAGAAGAAACAGAAAAACTGGTCACTGCTTCAGCATCAAACGCTCTCCAGCATTAAGAATAAATTTTTAGATACCTCAGACTGATGTACTTTGCTGGTTTGCAGATAATTTAATTTACAACGACAATAAAGATCTTCTATTCTAACATATTTTGCTGAAACAAGAACTGAAACCTTCTCCACCATCTCTCAGTCTGCAAAATTCCAATTGTGACAAAGAATCATCTGATGTAGTTATTATTGTAATCTTTACTGAACCAGCCCTGGAATTAATAAAAATCTGTATATGGATTTGATTTTCTCTGATGGGAAAACTATGGAAGCCGTAGTAATTATTAACTATCCTTTGAAGGGAAAGATTGGGTCTTCATTCAGGTGGATAAAAAAAAATGCTCTCCCTTAAAAAAAAAACTGCATACAGTAAAGTAAATCTCTTCTGCACTGCACACATACTACACTTTTGTATAACTCTGGATGTCAGAGTAAAGGCAGACAGATCCACTGATCAGCCACAACATTCTGACCACTGACAGCTGAAGAGAACAACATCCATCATCTTGTTCTAATGCAACGTTCTGCTGGGAAACCTTGACATTCATGTGGATGTTTGACATGTACCACCACCTAAACACTGCAGGACAAACAACCCCCTAGTCTCCATGGCAACAGCAGTCCTTGATGCCAGCTGCCACCCTCAGCAGGACAAATTAAAACTGCTCAGGAGTGGCCCGAGGAACACGACAGAGCTAAGCTGTTCACCTGGGTTCCACACTCCCCACATCCAGATCTGATGGAGCATCTGTGGGATGGTCCAGGATCAGCCTGGTCTAGGTAGGACCCACCCTGCAACCCACAGGATCCACAGAATCCACAGGACATCCCCAGAGGTTCTGATGAACCACTGGGTCAGAGGAGTTTTAGCAGCATAAAGGGACCAACACAGTATTAGTCAGGTGGTCAGAATATTATACTGTTATATTGTCATGCTGATTATATGACCAGTAAATGTTACCATCAATTATAACGTCCACATTGATCAGGAAAAAAAAACAACTATCAGTTCATTCAGAAACTGTGGGGTTAAACCTAAAAACACAGACCTCAACAGCAGTTTGTTTCAAAGCAGAACACCAACCGGTTTTCACTAAAGAAGCTTTCAGAGCAACAACTAAATGACAGTTTTGTTCTCATTAAGTTCACAGAGTCAGAGTCAGCCAAAATAATGTACACACATCAGGAAAAGAAAAACTTTTACAGATATTTCATTTGCATAAATACTTCTACACATTTAGATTCCTCTTTCTAAGTTTGATCAAAGTACGATAACTCTGTGTCCTGTTGTACGATGTTTTCCCAACAGATGGCGCTACCCTCATGAATGGAGCATCAACAAGTGATGTCTACAACACAACAGAAATGTCTGGAAGCCAGTGGCCACCACTTTGAGCACCTCTTGTAATTGTAGAGGCCAAAGATAACTTTTATTACTCTCATGATGTCTGAATAAATTTGGTATTGAAATATTTATGCAAGTTTTTCTTTTCCTGATGTGTGTAAACATTATTTTGGCTGACTCTGTATGATGGGTTTCTGACAGGTCACCAGGCAACATCTTTTTATAATAATGACAAACATACCTGCATTCTACAGGAGTGATTTTCCTCATGTGCAGGTAAAAGATGTGTGAGGAGCTTAGAGATGACAGGAGCAGGAGTCATCCTCACTAATTCAGCTTCCACCTAGAAACAGAAAGACCACAAACAAACACACTGATAAACTCTCAAACGTTCAACCTCACAGCCTCAAAATATCTGTTTAGGAGGTGTTGTGTTTCTAAATTCTGCTGAAAGCATTGACAGAGAAGGAGTTTAATGAAATTATGGAGATTCAGAGAGATAATGTTGCGGAATGTTAAGTTTAGCGTGGTTTAATTCAAACCAGCTGAATGTTAAACTTCAGTGCAGCTGAACGAGTTTGTTAACCTTAAAGTAAAATAACTTTTTTAAAAGCTAAAATACACAGCAGAGAAATACAGGTTGAGAAGTTCACTCTAATAATGAGGACAGCTGCGACAGTAACTAACACAGGTGTTCAGCGGTAAGTTAGCCACCTGTGTTAATTAGCCCGCTAGCTAACTTAGCCGCTTAGCTAGCTAGCGCGTCTGGATCAACTGCTCAAACACGACAAAACACAACTCTTCACAAGTCGCTGACTTAACGTACAACAAAACAACGCTGCTGGTTAGAAGTATTTATCTTCTTACCGTGTTTTACTCCAAAAACAAGGTCAACAGCAGCCAGAGATGCTACCACACGTTCCGACCATAGACATATATAGCAGACTAGATCCGCTAGCGCGCTGTCTTCTATACGTCTATGGTCTGACCAATCACTGCTCTCTGGCTCCGCCCTCTGAGAATCTTGTTGTCGTTTGGCTCCACACTTGAGTTAGGTAAAGTTGGCAAGATATTCACAGATTCGGAATTCCGGCATCAATAACTCATGAGATATACGTTGTAAAATCATAAACAATGCCTCTTTCCCATCGTTGTAAGCTAGACAATGTGCTACAAGGCCAGTTTTATCAAAACTCGCTGTCTTTCAAGCTGCAGAAATAACATTGATGTCTATGAGCAGCTGGCTGTGCAACGAGTGAACAGGGACCGTCTGCAAATAGCAAAACCGCTGCAACAGCGAAGAGAGACACGACACAAATATTCAATTACTTAACTTTTATACACTGTAGTGTCACCAAATTTACTGCAGCCATCATTTGTCTCCTGCTGGTCATACTACAACTCTTGGTTTGACACTAAATACAAAATCTGAATTTTAAGGAATTTTTATTATTTTATTATTATTATTTTATTAGTCATAAAATTCAATAACTTCACTCTTATACATTGTAGTGTCACCAGATTTACTGCAGCCTTCAATTGTCTCCTACTGGTCATACTACAACACTTGGTTTGATATTAAGTACAAAACCTGAATTTTAAGGAATTTTTATTGGTAATAAAATTCAATAACTTCACTCTTATACATTGTATTGTCCCCAAAATCACTGGACCCATCAATTGACTCCTACTGGTCATACTACAACTCTCGGTTTGATATATAAACATTTTTTCAGAATTTTAATGAATTTTATTATTTTATTATTATTTTTATTAGTAATACAATTCAGTAACTTCACTCTTATGTACTGTAGTGTCATCAGATTCACTGGAGCCATCAGTTGGCTCATGATTGTCATACTACAACCGTTGGTTTGATATTAAATTTAAAAAATCTGAATTTTATGGAATTTTTGTCGTAAATAAAATTCAATCACTTTATTCTTAAACACTGCAGAAAAAATTAACTCCATCCAACCATCAAAAGGTCGTACTGATCATACCTTCAGGTTTTTTCTTCCAAGTATTGTCCGTACAGTCCTAAACTTGGAAAATATTATTAGCTGTTTAACATTATGGTTTAAATGAATCAGTTAACGCTGCAGCCTCGTAAGAAGGCATCTTATTGTCTTTCTTCCCAATCGTCAGTACTTGAGGAGACAGTCTAAACAGTTTAGTTTGGTATATTGGTGTTATCTGATCCTCTCTTTGGTGAGGATTCCAAGTTCCATTACTATTCAGTATCATGTATTTGGATAAACAGGTGCACTGTGGATCTAAAAATATAGCACCACATGCATCAAGAGAAGAGCCATCAAAGCTAATTTACTCATAATCCTTAAACTTCACACACAAGCATGCACACTAAATAGTGTGCACAACTTCACATGGCAATAAACAACCCAAATAAAATAAAATTCAGTTACTTTTGGTTATTAATGTTCCACAATCTACCAAAAAAATGGATGAGCACTTTATCTGTTACAACAAAAAATATTTGAGATATATAACAACAATTTCAATACTAATAAAAAAAATCCTTAAAATCATGAAAAATAGTTAAATATCAAACCAAGAGTTGTAGTATGATCAACAGGAGCCAACTGATAGTTAGACAGAGTGTAATCTTTCTGCAGTACATAAGAGGGAAGTTATTGAATTTTATTACTAATAAAATAATAAGAAAATAAGAAAAAAAATCCTTAAAATTCAGATTTTTAATTTATTACCAAACCAAGAGTTGTAGTATGACCAGCAGGAGACAACTGATGGCTCCAATAATTTTGGTGACACTACAGTACATAAGAGTGAAGTTATTGAGTTTTATTACTAATAAAACAATACTAAAATAATGAAAATTCCTTAAAATTCAGATTTTGTATTTAGTATCAAACCAAGAGTTGTAGTATGACCAGCAGGAGACAAATGATGGCTGCAGTAAATTTGGTGACACTACAGTGTATAAAAGTTAAGTAATTGAATATTTGTGTAGTGTCTCTCTTCGCTGTTGCAGCGGTTTTGCTATTTGCAGACGGTCCCTGTTCACTCGTTGCACAGCCAGCTGCTCATAGACATCAATGTTATTTCTGTAGCTTCAAAGACAGCGAGTTTTGATAAAACTGGGCTTGTAGCACATTGTCTAGCTTACAACGATGGGAAAGAGGCATTGTTTATGATTTTACAACGTATATCTCATGAGTTATTGATGCCAGAAGTCCGAATCTGTGAATATCTTGCCAATTTTACCGAACTTGCATATTTTAATACCTAATAGCGATAAACTGCAGCCATTACAGGGTCGTTCACAGGACTAATATACGATAGCTAGCGAACTAGCATTAGCTTACCCTCATATCATAGTTCATATCCTCTTGTCTTCAGCTTGATGCTGCTGTATCGCCTCCCAAACTCTCCTGTGTGTCTCCTCAGTGTTTCGACTCGTCGCTCTCAGCTTTCTCCGACTCTTCTATTACCTTGAATCTGACAGAAAGCCACAGACCGAGCAGCAGGTGAACCATCGCCTCCATGTCCATTGTTGTGTTGCATTTGTGTCGCACACAAATGACGGTAAAGGACCTCCGGTCCGCCGTGCTATGACGACTCCACCCACGATGAGGTGGTACTCAATGTGATGGAAAAACAACTAAACCGAGACGAGCCGAGTCCAGTACAGTAGTGGCGAGCCGTACCGCGCCGAGTAGGTGCTAAAGGAAATTTTGTCTTGCACCGTGTTGTATCAACATTTGGGGTAGAGGACCGAGTCTTTAGCAGTTGCCAATAAAGTTTTGTTTAATTCAAACCAACGTAGAGGTGAATAGCGCCACCCAGTGTATCGGAATGTGTTCACAAGCTCTGCATCAATCCATTACCTGGAAGCGATTTGCCTTGACTTGATGTGCAGGGTAACCAATCAGATGTTAGGATCCGCCCACCGACTTTGACGGGCGAGGTTGACAGATAAAATAAATTCATGATCCCCTGCAACACAAGGACCATGAAATAATTAATTAGTGAAATAATAATATATGTTTTTTTAACCTAAAATGAATTGCTATTTTAATGAATTAATGACATATTTAATAATACATTTATGTATTCAAATTCCAATTTTAATGAATTAATGACATATTTAATTAGTTATTTAATGATGAATTTGTTTATTTAATTTTGGCACTTTTAGTCCTCCATGTATTTCAAGTTTTATAAAAAGTTTGTAGGATGTGTCATGTTGCTTTTCTCTCCACTTAGGAAAAGTAAATTTGCTTGTTATGCAAACGGCTGCAAAAATTAGATTTAAATGTGTACTGAACTAAATAGCTGTTATAAGTGGAAGCCTCTGTTTTGCTTAATAATTTTAGTTTCCTGTTTTTGGTTTTTTTTTTGTTAGTTTGTTTGTATTTTTGATGAATGTGACAGAGTTCCATACTGAGTTTAAGGGATGTTTGCCTACCACACCTAATATACTCTTTCTTTGTCATTTCATTGTAGGCGCTTCCTTGGTATCAACCCTGAGAGGGGAACAAAGGCCAGCCAGGAGAAGGTGATGTCCAAGAGGTCGGGGAAGCTGCTCCACAAGAAGGCATCTACTGTAAATCCCCATGTAGTCACCCTTATAAAAAGACTGATGGACTCTGAGTGGGACTTCATGTAAACCCACAGCACCTCTCCACACAGAACCTCACTTTGACAAAGGAAAAGCCCAGTCTGCAACCAGATGTTCATGCTGTCATTCTAAGGTAACAAGTCTCAGTATTGTGTTTGGTTCAGTATAAAATACTTCAGTCCACGTGTCTCAGTTTTGAAGTTCCAGGTTTGTTCCATGATGTGGTGTTTATTGAACATGATCATGAGTTATGAAAGACTGATCCTGAAGGCAGAGTACCTGAAATGTGATGTGCAATTTTTAAACAGATTGTTGACAACATGTTAAACATCATTCATTTTTTTTTGTAGATTTTATTTTGCAAGACTTGAATCACTTGAAATTTGTTAGCTGCTGAATGTGTTCAATGCAGTATTAAATAATTTAAATGATATATAGATATCTTTCGTTACAGTTCAGGAAAAATGGAAATCCAAACTCAGTGTACCTGAACTAGAACATGCACAATGGGAACCTATTCACCATGAGGAAATGATTGTATGTTACTAAAATTTAATGGGTTAAATAAGTCAGTTTTTGAAATATGTTTGATACAGAATTGGTTTTAATAAAAGCTGAATGTTGAAAAGTCATCTCTTGTCTGAGCCATTTCTATGCTATGCTATTTCCCGGGGCTTTCATTTTGAGATGTGACATTTTTAAATCATTAGTTTTCAGCAGTGTTATCACTTCATATCATCACATTCTCTGATATCAATTTTACAGTAATAAACTGTTTATGAAGATTACAGTACAAACAGTAAAATAACAGTATAATGGCACCAAAATACTGACAGTAATATACTGTAAGCATAAACTCTGAACATCATAATACTGTAATATTTTTTATAGTAATAAACTGTTGCTGTAGGATACGGTAGGTTTACTGTAGAATAACAGCGTCCTGCTGGCAACTTTTGCTGCCAGCTCTTTACTGTGAATTTACGGGGAAATTTCTTAAAGTGTAGAATTGTAGAAATGAGGTTCCTCCTTAAAAATAGAATGGGGAGCTTAGACGTGACCATTCCTTCATGATGAAACGGAACCAGTTGAGGTGGTTCAGGAATCTTTTCAAGATACCTCCTAAAGCCCTTCCTTTGGAGGTTTTCTGGCCATGTCTAACTGGGATGTGACCTCAGAGTAGACCCAGAATTCCATTATATATCTTATCTGGTTGGGGAGCACTCTGAGATCCCCCATTAGGAAAGTGTTGCTGGGAAAGAAAGGTCTTGGATGCCCAGCTTAACCTGCTGCCACCACAAGTGACCCTGGATTAGTGGAAGAAAATGAATTATATTCTATGGGTCATGACGGTTTACTTCAAAAGGCACTAAGTCAACACATGACAAAAGGAGAGGTTGGGACATTTAAATTTGATGTAAATGAAGGTAAAATTCTTCTTAAACCTGATATAGAGAGGATGATGCTGTGGTGTTTGTTTTCAAGTCTGACTGAAAGGAAACAGAAATTTGTCATCTGGTATGGCCATTCAGCTGACTGCATTATAGCTCTTATGGTATTAAATTTGGTTGAAATGAACTGGAATTATCCTTTAACAGTTGACACTTCTGCTTAACACTTTAACTGTTAAAGACTCCCTTTATTGGAAATCAAGTTTTTTATCTTGTTAATAAGTCTGTATGGTCCTTTTGTACCCTAGAAAACACACCATAAGCAAAATAAGCTGTTATGGACGTGGCTGAGTTCTTCCACTTTGAAAGTGCAGTGTAGTGATGACAGTCTAAAACACAGATTCAGACAGATTCAGAATATAAACACACTACCATTCAAAAGTCTGGGGTCACCCAGATAATTTCATGTTCTCCATGAAAACTCACACTTTTATTCATGAGCTAACATAACTGCACAAGGGTTTTCTAATCATCAATTAGCCTTTCAACACCATTAGCTAACACAATGTAGCATTAGAACACAGGAGTGATGGTTGCTGGAAATGTTCCTCTGTACCCCTATGGAGATATTCCATTAAAAATCAGCCGTTTCCAGCTAGAATAGTCATTTACCACATTAACAATGTCTACACTGGATTTATCATTCATTTAATGTTATATTCATTGAAAAAAACTGCTTTTCTTTCAAAAATAAGGACATTTCTAAGTGACTCCAAACTTTTGAACAGTGTAACTTTGATACACAGATTTGATTTTCGGGGTTAACTCAACAACCATAGAGGAACTTGTGTACTTGAAACACATTTTGGTCCCTCATTCCCTCATTCCTCTGAATGTTTTCAGGCTTTACAGAGTCAAAAGAAAGACTACAGCGTTTTAAGTTAATATTGTCCCTACAAATTTCAAAATGTTCTCATCAGGGCTCTCATTACTCCATGAAGGGTTTGATATCCACCTTTATCATGAAGGCCTGTTTTTATACCATCTATAAGTATTTCAATTATTGCTGATGGTGTGAAAACAGCGTCATGATAAACAAATTACGTGAACTGCATTGTGTGATCTGAGTATTCCTGAACTCTTTCCTGTAGACCTCTGTGTCTGTCACCCTTTATTTTCTGCTTGATAATGATGATAAGCATGACAGCTGCCATTTTAGATGAGAACTGATCAGTTTCGTCTCTCTATGGCTGCAGCGCTGCTGAACATCAAAGTTGGTTGAGAAGCAGCCTTGTAATCGATTCACTGAGGCAGACACGCTACTGTACCTCCGCCAGCTGATAAGGTAACAAGCAGGGACTGATAAAGGCACAGACATGTCTGTAATTGTGTGCCTTCTAATGAAAACAGCTGCTTTGGTAGGATGGAAATAAAGCTGCAGTTCAAAGTTGAATGTCACAAGGCGTGCGTTTCTTGGAAGCAGGAAGAGGTAGTTACAGCATCAAAAGAAACTGAGGGCACTTACAGACCTTGTGCATGATCTAGATTCAGAGCCGTGGCTTGTATAACTGATGGATTTCCCATATCTCTTTGAACACAGTGAGAAGCATTCTAACACTCTTCACAACTTTTCAGGATCATCAGATGGATTTTCTTACCTCTCATGTGATCAGAGGCAGTAGATATAGATTATTCATGTTTATGGATTTCCTGCTAGCTGAGAGAACCTGATGTGTTCTGATGAAACGTTTCTTTTGGCTCAGGAGGTTTGCATTGGAAAACAACACTAGGACATCTGGAACATACCTTTTTATGCCAGGCATGCATCAGGTTGTGCTGCGTGTTTTATTAAAGGGGGAAGCTATGATTAATATATTTCAGCTGTGCCGTGAACACGTGTCGTGTTTAACAACGCACCTCTGTTAGCGTCTAGACGGTTCGTTTTTAACAAGGTCGATCAGGACGCAGGGCTAGTTTGATAAATCGAGCAATGAGGGTCTGGGGCTATGTACGCACTCGACGGGCTGCCAGCTGAGCAGCAGTGACCCAGACACAACCAGAGGGCCTGTGAAACCTAACCCCCGTCCTCCTCCGTCAGTCAGCCAGCCACACTTGGGGCTATTAGCAGTGTGTTAATGTGGAGCCCCCAGTTGGAGGGGGTTCTGGGAGCTCTGGCAGCGGCTAGCAGCCTCCTCATGAATCCCCCAGCAGCGCTCTGGGCCGCTCAGGAAAACAATAGATGTTTCATACACAACATAATTGGAAACAGATTTCTCCAGAGGCCTGTGGGTCCTGCCACTCAAACTGAGGGGCTCAGACAGTTCCAACAGTAGACCTTATTGAAAACAGGGATGTTAAATTGCACCATAAAGCAAAGGAGCATATGGGTTGTGAGAGGGACATGGAGAACAAACCAATCAAACCATTGTATTATGTGCTCTGCACCACTGTATGGCAGGCTTCATATGACATAATCACCTCTTTGTGATGCTGTATCAGCTCTTACAGCATCCATGTACTTTAAGCAAAACTCCCATCAGATCGTCTACTGGAATAGACAGATTTGGAGTATGAGAACTAGGAACGTGAACTTTAGTGTTGTCAAGGAGGAGGAGTGTTATCAGGCTCACTGCTATAAACACATGGATGGTTTTATCTAACCCTAACCCTATGGCAAGTTGTACAAAGTAGTTAATCTGACTGAGGTTAAGTAGCAATATGTAGTGTATATGGAGATGGACCAAACAGATTTCCTGCAGAGTGGTTTTGTGGTTCAGTGCCGTGGCTCTGACTTTTGCCATCTTGGAGCGCTGAGTGTAACTGGAGCTGAAGCTGGTCATGCAAACATCTCTGGGTCATGGACTGTCCTATGATAGCACCCATGTGTTACACAAGTTATTATTTCCCTTTATTATGTCAAATCTTAAGCCTTAATACAATTTAAAGGGGTGATTGTATTAGAAGTCACCCCACATACAGTTGTCATGAACGAGGAAAGTAGATATAGAGACCAAAATAGTTTCTTGTACCAGGCTGCCTATTTCTGCTCTAAAGTTGGGTATTTTAATAGAGGTCTATGGGGACTCACCAGTCTTTGAAGCCAGCCTGCAGTTTTTGGTATGTCTGCTTCATTTTTCAGCACAAAAGGTTGCTGCTTAGGTGAGAACTTCAAATTCTGTTCTCAGAGGGGTTTCCTCTATAAAACATCAATGGCTTGATTCCTTGTGTTTTTGTATAAGATTCAACATGATTTAGGCTTGCACAAATGGAAGACTGTCAACTAAAAAGCCAACATTTTTAGGCATAAAAGACATAGCTCTCCCATTACTGTGACCATAACCCAAAAACAGGATGGGCTTCCATAGATTTTCTTGACTTTGACATTTTAAACTAAGTGTCTGCATGCTGAGCATGACATGTCACCTCAAAATTGATCCAGAAGGCAAAAGTAACATCATGGTACCATGAATCGAAATAGATTTTCTAGGATGGAAGCTTTCTTACTTGTTTGTTAGTGTCAATATCAGTTTGACTTATTTAATTTTAGTTTTGCTTGTCGTGTTGCCACAATGTCTTTTAAGCGCATTCTGAAGTATTACATTAAAAATTTCCCAGTTTTTGCAAAAGTTTTTATGATCACTTGACATGGTTTTTACATTTATACCAAAGAGTTAATGCGCATAATAGGAGATGGAAATATCCTTTTAAATCAGTCCTGATGTAGCAAACATTTAACTCGCTAGAGCCACTGCTTTGGCTTATAGAAGAGAAGAGGAAGAAAAGAAAATAAGAAAAGCATCTTCCTAGATATTCCAGTTGAGTGTGAAAAATGGCTGGTTGAAGCAACAGAATTGTGTGGACTGATGAGGAGAACAAATTATTCCTCTGCCTTTTCCATGGAAAAAACATAATAGCCATTTTAGATATAAAACAACAGAAAAGTTGCAAAAAATATGTGAGCCTGTGGGCAGATTAAAGAGGTGATACTGTGGGCATATCACCCAAATCCACAGATCTTTGAAAGGCATAACTCCTGAGGTTGCTTATTGTTAAAACTATAGTGCTGTAGTACAGTGCGGACGTTTGTAGGTCTTGGTTGGCATGACATGTTCACGAGTCAAAGAACCATGATTAGGAAGGGAAGGAATGCTTCGAGAAATCTTTCCAGATCATGTGCACCATGGTTCTGAAGCTGCTTTGTCATCGTTGTTTTGATTTCAGACCGGGGTTGCACAGTGGCTTGGTGGTTAGCACTTTGGCCTTACAGCTAGAAGATCCCCAGTTCATGTCCTGGTCTTCCTGGGATATTTCTGCTTAGAGTTTTTTATGTTCTCCCTGTGCATGCGTGGGTTTTCTCTGGGTTCTCCGGCTTCCTCCCACAGTCCAAAAACATGCTGAGGTTAACTGGTAATTCAAAATTGTCCGTCGGTGTGAATGTGAGTTTGATTGTTTGTCTCTCTGTGTAGTCCTGCAATAGACTGATGACCTGCCTTCACCCTAAGTCAGCTGGGATAGATTCCAGCCCCCCACAACCCTAATGAGGATAAAGCAGTGTATAGATAATGGATGGATAGATAGATGATTTCCGACCCCTTTACCAAACAACTGTAGCTACAAATTAGCCAGCTGGCTAACACAGGCTAACCCTTTGCTACCTCACTTTTGGACTAGACTTCTAATGGTGCCTGACATC
Organism: Amphiprion ocellaris; assembly: GCF_022539595.1. NCBI lineage: Eukaryota > Metazoa > Chordata > Actinopteri > Pomacentridae > Amphiprion > Amphiprion ocellaris. Next base: position 21,623,982 of record NC_072786.1, on the reverse strand, counting down.
ATTAAAGCATGTTATGCTTGAAGCCTTAAAGGTTTGATCACTGGTAGCTCTATAGTGGCTCCTTGTATGTGAGGTGATACATATAACCATTATTGATTTCTGGCATTTCCGCTGAGACATGCTTAGCTTAATTTGATGACACGCCAGCATGGACAGGGCTTATAGACTTCCCTTGGGACCACCCATGTTGCAGAACCACACTCCTCCTGTCAGAGAGCCAAATGAAATATGAGAGTGAATCTGCATTTCTATATAAATCAGACTTTCCTGCATGTCTGAGTTGAGGTTGACACCAGCCTGTGTTCTTGTTGGGTAAACAGAGACATTCCTCGCACCTCAGGGTGACATTCCTCCGGAGCCAGACTGTATACTCTGAATAATTCCTTGTTGAATTTATTGGGCTTTCATGTTGATCTGCTTTGACCTGCAGTTCTCTGTCCTCTTCAAAGAGTTGCTGCTCACACAGGCAACATCCTGCTGTCTTAAATGTTGAGTCATTTCTCAGAAGAACCCAAAGACAGCCGTTTGCCGGTCTGGATGTGACACTGTGACCCGTGCACCCCCCCACAGCGTCGTCTATCCTTTACACCGACAGTAACTGTACTTTCGACAGGAGAAGATCGATAGCGCTGTTGTCGAGGACGGATGAGTCAGCCTGTAGTGGGTGCTCAGTGCTCTTGAAGTGAAACGCCGGTCGATTCGTCTTTATTTAGCTGGTTATCAATCTCATTTGGCACCAAACCCAAACTGAGACAGCAGGAGGAGGAGGCTGACAGCCATTACTCTGTGAGGAGATTCACAGCTGTACATGTGCCAACCTGCGAACACCCCAGACACACTAATTTCACATCAGCGCAGAGGGACACGGAGTGAGGACACATTTCAGACAGAGTGACAGTGTCCTCTTAATATGTCGTCACGTTGACTCTAGAAGGAGCGTCCACTGGCTGTCCTCCAGCCACAACTGGGACTAAACAAAACATTTCCTGCTTGCATATGTATTATCACATACAAGAAGATCCATCCGTCCATTATCTGTACACCACTTTATCCTCATTAGGGTCGTGGGGCCTGGAGTCTATCCCAGCTGACTTAGAGTGAAGGTAGGGGACATCCTGGACAGGTCACCAGTCTATCGTAGAGTTACCAATTAATCTCAGCTTGGTTTTGGACTGTGGGAGGAAGCCGGAGAATCTGGAGAAAAACCCACGCATGCACAGGGAGAACATGCAAACTCCATGCAGAAAGATCCCAGGAAGGCCGGGACACGAACCAGGGATCTTCTAGCTGCAAGGTGAAAGCGCTAACCATACAAGAAGATGCAAGATTTAATACACAATGTATAAAGTGATTGATCACTGCAGTACAGGGGTGTGCACTGCTCTCTGCTCATGCAAACACTGTAACTCTATATTTAATTGAAGTAGTACAAAGACAAACTATCAAATATTTAAAAAAAAAGAAATGTAATTTTGAATTTGATGCCAGAAACAAGTTATGAAACATTTGGGATGTTTACCACTGTGTTGCATCACCTCATCACAGTCTGGGAACTGAGGGAACTGGTCTCCCTTTTCTATCATTAATATTAGATTTCAGCTGCTCAACACTTCAGGGTCTCCTTTGCCGTAATTTTCATTTCATGAGGCTCCACATGTTTTCAGTGGATGCGAGGTCTGGACTCCAAGCAAGCCCGTTTGTCAAGAAAACAAAACAAAACACAAAAATCATTAATACAGCTTTAAAGAAAACAAATGTGCAGCAGGTTATATAAGAATTCCATCAGAAAACTATTTTTGATTCCACCCGAAGCTCGTTTAGTTTGTTAAACACACCTTGGTGTCTTCATGTGGTGTAAAGTCATTCTTTTTTTTTAATGTGAAGTAAACATCGTCTTGTGTGTTCAAAGACTAGTCCACTGATGCAGTGTAAGAGCAAAACCGGAGATGGGTGGGCTCTAATATTCTTCTTCCCTGGCCAAACCTCACAGCTACTTCACCCACAGTGACACCTGGCCTCTCGTTCTGACTCAACATTGACTACAGTGAAATCACTTAAGGACATTTCTCAGATTTCACAGAGTTCTTCCTGAGACACTAAAGGCTTTATACAACTTTTTCACATAATCAGCAGCTCACCCCAACACCTGGAAACACACTTTGATGTGTAAAGTCTGCTTTAAGAGTCCAGTTAAGACACTTTTAAACAATCCCCGTCTGAGTTCTTTCCATAGCTCTTCACATCAAGATGCTCAGTCTGTTCTGTAGGGTTTGTGTAGAATAGTGTGTTTCTTTCTGAACACCCTGCTTGGCCTCTAAGTGATACACTAGCACTTTGCAGTCTTCTGTAGCTGAATGCAACAGTAAAACCAAACTTTGATCTGACATGTCCGACATCTCTATCCATACATCAACTTAAGTGAAGATTGGCTGCTCTCACCATCTGTTTGTCCAGCGCCTGTGGTGTCTTAAGCTCAGCCTCAAGCTGGAAACTGTCTCAGTGCAGACAGCTCATCAGGATGAGTGGCATCCACGGAGCATCCTGAAGGTGAAAAGCTGCGTATTACAGCTTATAGAGTAATTATTCATGCTGAATATGTAGCTGTCCACCCTCATATCCAGTCTGGCAAACAGCTTGTAATTGCAGACCTGCTGCTGGGGGATTCTGTGTCCTGACTGAAGTTAAATTCATGGGCAGCAAAGAGCCATTAAAGCAGGTCTCGTCCGACTAAGCCAATCCCTAACCATCAATAACCCTGTTTTAACAATATATAGGTTGTCCTTAGTGGAAAGTAATTTTCTAAACCCCAGAGAAGAATTGTTTTATTGGTTCTCCCCCTCTAGGGAGGTCAGAGGTCACCTTCAGAACCTGACTGAGGGCATACAGGGTCACAGACTGTACCATCTGAGCTATCACTCAACACTTAAAATCCTCATGTTTGCTGACATCTTTGTCACAGAAAAGTAGAAAGCTTATATTTGAGCAACCAGGCATAATTACTCTCAAGTATCATAATCTTACACCTGTAAGAACAGTCAAAGTCAACATGCTTTATAACAAAGACTATTTGTAGCTGTACAATGCTACGTATTAACAAAATGCAATTAAGCACACTGGGAGGCAAAAACATTGTTGTGACCTCAGAGTCTGAAAAGGGAAGCCCTAAACCTGGATTCTTTATGAAATTTAGTAGGAGGTGACTCCTGTAGTTGCAAAAAGAAGTGCGATATTATAGAAGTTTAGGGAAAAATATGTTCACTTCTTGCTTGATTTGTTTTCTCAGTAAACATTTTCCTAATGTGTTCATGATCTTGATCTCCCCTTCCAAGTCTCCTTCAGTACAGCATGCTATTCATTTAGGATATTATGGATCCATTTGGAGTAGAGCAGATGATAAAGCAGGTTCTGTTTAAGGATGGGGCGAAGTCCTCAGTCAGATTCACCCCTGGCTCACATGTCCAGTTTATAAAAAACAAGACAACACGAGCTAAAGTCGAAACTTGAGGCTTTAGAACTAAAGTGAATCCATTACTTTCTCTCCCAAGATGAGCTGTAATAACTTTGGGTATCACTTAATTTTTCATGTACCAACATTGGTAGTAGCCTCAGTTGTCCTTTCTTAGCATGCTAAACACGCCAACCTGGTAAACATCATAAATACTCATATTAAATGGTTATCTTTGTTGGTTTGAACATGTTAGCATGCTGATGTTAGCATTTATTACTAAAATCTGTGTATGTTTTTACATTACAATGGAAGAAGAATGGTGTTGCAGTGCAGGTTGCTGCAGCATTCACCATTCTAAAACTTCTGGTGGTGCAACCTTAGCTACATTATACATGTTAGCACTAGATTGGTAAACAATCAGATTTTTTTTGTAGCTGCGTTTGCATGCAGATGGTTCACAAAAAAAAAAAAAAATAAATAAAAAAATAAAAATTGTCTGGTCTCAGGTTGTTTTCTTTTATATTTCTGGCATTCAGAAAATCAGGAGGCTAGTTAGTCGTTTTTCAGGTTAAGCAGTGGTCAGTAGTGTTTGGCAATGTATGTCCACAAAGGGTAACACAATTCAGCTTCAACAAATTAAGATTTCAGGCACTTATATACACACTGAACTGCAACAACACACCACATACACAATAAAGGACTTTCTGTATCATTATTCTTCTTCAGAGCCAGTTGGCTGAATTATTCCAATATTACAACTTGCTATTGTGTGCATCGTATGGTTTTGAAATATCTGAACCAGAGTTGCATTTGAGCAGGTAGCTTCAATACACAGAGATCAAAGCACTCTTTTATGTGTCCTTTCATATTACAGTAGGTGGTGCTACTTGACACTTGGATGCAAACCAGACAGAAAAAACCAAAATGCTGTTAATTCAGGGGAACATAATCGATCCATTCCTCTCGTGTGGAACAGTTACTCCAGCAGAGCACAATATTACACCATATTCTACAAGCCAGCTATTAGGACAGCTTCTTCCACTTTGGACTCCTTTCTGACCACCAGCCATCTTCCACTGTAAATTCCATCTCTTTATGACTGATGACATTTTTATGGCGACATTACCCTCATGCAGCACACAAAATGCCTGAGATGTGAGCGCCGCCTATTCCGATCATTTAGCCCTCAACTCTAAATGTCATCGTTTGCGTAAATCAGCAGGTGATTTATCACCACATCAGATAATCCATTCTGTCTGCAAATCCTGCCAACACTTCTCATCTTTATGGAATAAAAATTGACTAACCATGTGTAATGTTTTACAGCAGAACCCTCCTTCACACTTATGCATTGACAACTCTATATTGCTGACCAGTGTGTAGCAGCTGTTGAGGAAGTGCTTTCCTTAAGGGCAGGGTAAAGCGACTCTTATTTGCATTTTTTTAGTGACTGAAATCTAGAATCTTAAAGGTTGCTGGTGTGAACCTCAACCTACAACATTTTGGTCATGAGTCTGCTTATTCCAGTCATGGGAAGCTGATGCTATCTGTGTTAACGAGGCATGAAAACCATCTTATCGCATTTATTTATTGCTGTACGTCGGTTCAGATTTCACGGTAGTGTTCAAATTCCTCTGCATGGTGTGAAAATATCATTATATCCCTGTACAGCAAGCTTTCTGGTAGGAGGACACATGATCAGTGTCTGATCTGCAGTTAGACCTTATCTGAACTTTATCGCATTAGGCCTAAATGCTTCTATCTGACTGGGCATGGAAGGAATTGAAAAAATCATTTAGATTTTTGCAATAAAACTGCATAAACATTGTGGATGGAGGTTTAACTGAGACTGTAGCGTCTAATGGTTGAACTTGGTCATAGATTTGACTTCCACTTAAGTGGTGCTACTTGCCGAGAGCTGCACTTTTTTTTCCAATACATGAATGGTGCTATTCCATTTAGCTGCTTCAGTTTCAGGGTGTTTCAGGGTGTTTCAGGGTGGTTCCAACAAAACCCACTGCGCAACACTTGCTGGGCAACACTTAGATATAAAATAGACATGCTAATGTTGGTGTGTAGCTATTAGTTGTGTAAATCCTATGTCATGGAAATGTAAACACCTCATTCAGCTTTTCAGATGCACATCTCCCACTGCCATATCGCAGCCAGCTTCTCCCCAAGTGAAACAGTGCGTGAACACCGTATATAGTGATGAAGCTGTGTCATTACAACTTACATGTCCATCCGAGGATGCACCAAGGAGCATTTACCCCAAACACATAAAGAAGCGGCTGTAAAATTGCGAATACATTTCATCCTTTCCGTCCACTAGCATTCAGAAAGTGGAGATGAAGCGTCTGATCACTTTAAGCCCATTTCTGTGTGCAGGGAGAGAACCATATATGAAGTAGCTCTACCAGGGGGAGTCTCTCCACTGACTGGACTGAGATGGATGTCTATAAGACACAAATGGAGGAGGCACATGGAACATCCAGGTATTTCATAGAAGAAGCTTGAAAGGCTTTGAATGTATGTGTCACTGAGCAGCTTTTATTTGAATAAAGTAGGCCCAGTCTTAGAACAGAACTGTCCTAATTACATTCAAGGTGTGAATAGCTACTGTTTGTTAGCAAAATAGTTTGATAAGGCTGTAAGTCAATGCTGTTTTTATAGTTTGTGCTGCTCCAGATATTGCAGGTTTACAGAAGATCTCCAAAGACTAAACAATCCTATGAACTTCAAAACCCGTTGGCAGGTTTGATAGACACCGTTCAAAAGTTTGAGGTCACCCTGACAATTTCATGTTTTCCATGAAAACTCACACTTTTATCCATGTGCTAACATAACTGCACAAGGGTTTTCTAATCATCAATGAGCCTTTCAACACCATTAGCTAACACAATGTAGCATTAGAACACAGGAGTGATGGTTGCTGGAAATGTTCCTCTGTACCTCTATGGAGATATTCCATTAAACATCAGCTGTTTCCAGCTAGAATAGTCATTTACCACATTAACAATGTCTAGACTGGATTTATGACTCATTTAATGTTATCTTCATTGAAAAAAACTGCCTTTCTTTCAAAAATAGTGACCCCAAACTTTTTAACGGTAGTGTATCTGGTTTAAGCCAAGCTAAACTAACTAACGTAGACTTGATAGGACGTTGTGTTTAAGCCATTATACATTAGTGGTGTTCATGTTCAAGAGAGAAAGATCGCTCCGCTAATCTCACAATTAGATTCGATGTTACCTGCTTTGTTTGAGGTTTAGTCTGAGACCTAATTTAGTCAAGGAATTCAACACTAGGCTTAAACTAGCACTACTCTGAACCATGGAAGCAGCAGCTTGTTTAGGGAACCTGCCTCCCTCCCTTTAGGGTTTCTTGGTAGGAATATAAAGCTGCTTTTCTGTTTTTCAGCCTTTATTTAAACACACACACACACACACACACACACACACACACACACACACACGCACCGGTTGCTGCTGGCCTCCCTCTAATGACAGGGTGTATAGTTGGAGAGGGTAGGAAGGGCAGTGTGTATTTCAGAGTCAGGACCACAAGGTCAGCCAGGAGGAGGAACACTGCCAAGTGAGTGTGTCTGAATGTGTGTGTGCTGAGGAAGGGTCAGGCAAGTGTGTACACTAGGTCGCCCATCAGAGCAACAACACCACTCCCTGTCATTCCAGAGGGCCTTGTTTACAGCAGAGCACACGGAGTGTTTGCATGTTCCATGGCGGCAATTCCACTACAGTGGTGCTGTGTAGGAGATGAACAGGGCTGTCTGCAGTTCTATTGGCAGCCTGCACTGATCATCAGGGTAAATGACTGCACTGATAAAATGCCTTTCTACCTGAGGAGAACACACACACACACACACACACACACACACACACACACACACACACACACACACACACACACACACACACACACACACACACACACACACACACACACAGTGCCTGATCACCACTGGAAAGTTTTTGTTTCAGTGTTCAAGGTCACTTCAACATGTAGAGCCAAGAATTAGTCGACTGCCTCTATAATTGATGGACACCCAGCTATTACAGATGGTGGTCTGACAGTGAGCCTGGACAGTGGCAGGCCATTTCAGTTAGCTTGAGTTTTAATAAAGATTTTTATGATTAAAAAGTTGTGATTTTATGTGACTATTGTGCAAGGTTCTGAAAAGCATTGTTTTATCATTGTTAGTCCTCCTCACCTGTTGATTCTTGGGGCACAAAGTTTTTAAATCTGCTGCAACTGTTTATTACTCTGCCAAGTAACGTGGCAGAGTTATGTGATGATCAGCATTGGTTTGTCTATCTGTTTGTCTGTCTGTCCGTCTGTCTGTTCGCAACATTACTCTTAAACAGACTAACGGATTAGGATGAAATTTTCAGGGAAGGTCAGAAATGACAGAATGATTAGATTTTGGCAGTGATGCAGCTTATAGTCTGGATCCACGGATTTGTTAAAGATTTCTGTATCATTGTGAGATAGCGGCACGGTGTCACTGTAACTATGACAACAAGTGAACACTACGTCAGCTGCCTGCTGATGATCACATGATTGTGATCCTGCTACAAATCCACTACTGTGGACTTATCAAGACTTATCTGTTGGAAATGATACAAGGAGCAACTGATTAAATTGTGGGGGTGTTTGTGAGTCCCATCAATTCCTGCCACCCGCTACATATTTAGGTCACGCGATTCAGTATCCACACATAACATACACATGCATAACACACCTGTGCTCAGCACAAGGTCATTTTGTTTGTGGGTACATCTATATTAAATGGTCACATTCTATGTTGTTGTGATTTCTGATCATCAGTAACTAATAAACAAAAGCTGCATTTCAAAAATAATGCTGCATTTCTGACAATGCCATATGGGGGAATGAACAGCCTTGGTGGAGTATTGTGCTCTCTGAGTGCTTCTCTAGTTTTGGTCATGTGGGGGCAACAGTAATTAGCAACAACTGACAATGTCATCACTCTTGCAGTTGCTTATTTACACATTTGACAGTTACGAAGCAACATTATCATTCGTTTAGATTTGTGTTTCTGGAAGGTAGCCAATATATTCTTCTTTAGCTTTGGTCTGGTCTCCACCAAGTCCTGAGGAAAAACATGTGGCTCTTTATTTCTTCATCCTCTTGCCAAGAATAAATGAGGTGATCAATACTACTCTCACATATGTACAACAAATATGAGGCTACAGCAAGGCAACGTACAGCTTAGTCTAGCATAAAGACTGGAAACAGGAGGAAACAGCTAGCATGGCACTGTCCAAAAGTAACAGAAGTCTGCTTTCTAGCAGTTCTAAGTCTGTCTAGTTCAGATGTGAGACGTGCTAACTGGTAAATGTGACTAATTTCACAAAATAACAGCAAACGGTAATTAGTCAAATTTCAGGTATTAAAGTTTCAGCATGTCTCCCTGTAAAACCATGAGCTTTTCTTTTCTAAATCCGTCCTCAGAGGAGCGTCCAGCTCAGCCCAGAGACAGACTGTATGTAACCACAGCATCCACAGTCCTCATCTGGCTAGGAGGCTCTTTTCACTCCTCTGCATTGTAAATTATCCAGGAAAGCTGGAAAAGCATGAAAAAAAGTTTTTAATAGGCAATTCTTATGTAAATTTTATTTATTTATTTTGAACTCATTATAGAGGGGGAAGAGGTCTATTAAAGGGTTAAATCTGGCCTGCAGCTCCTCCACTGTGACACATAGATCGTAGATGCCACAGAAGGTCAGCCAGTGGGTTGTATATTTTACTAATAACACTCCAGTCTGCAGTGTTCATGGATGAGAGCAATTTTTCTCTGCCTTTTTCTGTTTTTTTTCATGTGGTATTTTTGGACCCCGGGCCGTTTCTTTAAAGCAGGCCACTTTAAAGCGACCACAGAGAGCAGCAGAGCTCAGTGTTGGCGTGATGAGAAAGATGCAGAGACACAGACGTAGGCTGAGATACAAACACAGCTGCTGCAGCTGTAATGAGCTGGAGTTAGAACCAGCAGGTGCATCACAGGCAGGAAGATGACGAAGGTTACAGCTCCGGCTTAAACCTACCGAACTCCAGAACAGCATTAACTAGAGGACTGTGTTCACCAAGACATCTGATTGGTCGGATGTGTTCAGGGTCTGATGATAGTTTTTCTTGTTGTCATGCTTGTCTTTTTTACATTAAAATATAAAGGTTTTTAAAAGATTAGTTTACTTAAATCACACAAAACGATATTTCATAACTTAATGTTTATTGTATATAATCTTCAATAATTTTCTGCATATGTTTTGAGATATCAGTTTTGCCACTAGCACAAAACAATGACTGAAAAGTAGATTTTTTAAAGCTTCATGCATAGACTGAGACTGTAATTAAACTGATGCTTTTTGTATTGTGTAACACACTTAAAGTTGCACTTACGAATGCTTTTACATAAGCAATAGATCAAATGACTATAAGGGGTAGGTATCATAGTGGTGCACCCATAGAGTGTCTCATTGCTCAGTGTTTGGTTTTCTGGCCTGCAAATTTTGCTCTAAAAGGAGACAGTTATTTTAAAGTTATTTTTTCTAACATACAGTACCAGTCAAAAGTTTGGACACACCTTCTCATTCAATGCTTATTTATATTATTTTCTACATTGTAAATTAATATATATCGTGTATATATCCTTAAATATATCCAAATAACTTATTTGGATTACTGCTGTTTACAATAAAGCATCTTTATATAATAAGATCAAATATATCCATGTCTCTGCTTACCATGTGGTGCACTATATTTACGCTATGTTGTTTACTGTATTTATGAAGTGTGAACTGTATCTACTCAGTTGTGCCCTGAAAAATTCACACAGTATGTTCATCACACCTGTGTGTAATAATACAAAATGACAATAAATCAGAATTGATAAATCATCCATTTAAACCACTACTGTGCTTCAGTTTAATAAACCACAACAACCGGTCAGCTAGATCAGTTTATATTAGTGAAACACTGACAGGACTGGTGGTGCTGGAGTGGTGGAGGAGGGAGGTGTTACCTACTGCTGGGTCAGTGAAGTGCTTGTATTCTAATTGTGTATTTTCTTCTCATGCTGCTTATATACTGCAAGACATTTCTGAGAGAAATATAATGCATTTTCCATTTATTTGACTGCTTCAGTTTTTAATAAATTAGGATTTTATGTACAAAACATACATGACAGTACAGCTGAAGTCATGTTGTAACAAAGTAAAAAAAAAAAAACAGCAACATGGTGTTAAGGTTCCAGTCCGTTGTAAGCAATGATTTGTTTAATGAATGTTTAAATAAATTCTATAAGAAATGCATTGGTTGACTACACGGAACAATCTGAAATCTAGAAAATGATCAGCAGATGAATCTTTCATGAAATGAATCATAGAAGTGATTAAAACCAGCTTCCACTTCAGCAACTACAACACTAAAACATAGCTTTTACATTGATGCATTAGTATTATTGGTCTATATGAAAGAAGTGCATTCTGAGGTGAGTACCTTTACCATAAATACTTTAAATACATATTGGATCCTGATTATACTTAAACACTTCTACAATGCAACACTGTCAATAGCAATGCAATACTTTTATTTGCAATGAAAGTATTACTGCAGTGTACTATTAGTCTTTTTCAATAAAGAACCTTAGAAATGTCCTTATTTTTGAAAGAAAAGCAGTTTTTAAAAAAAATAAAGATAACATTAAATGAATGATAAATCCAGTGTAGACATTGTTAATGTGGTAAATGACTATTCTAGGTGGAAATGGCTGATTTTTAATGGAATATCTCCATAGAGGTACAGAGGAACATTTCCAGCAACCATCACTCCTGTGTTCTAATGCTACATTGTGTTAGCTAATGGTGTTGAAAGGCTAATTGATGATTAGAAAACCCTTGTGCAGTTATATTAGCACATGGATAAAAGTCTGAGTTTTCATGGAGAACATGACATTGTCTGGGAGACCCCCGACTAGAATGGTAGTGTACATACTGCAGTAGCGTCCTGTTGCTCATGAGCAAATTACTAGATAATAACTGAGAGGATGGAATTACAATATTATCATCCCGCTGGCTTGAACAAACTTGACATACAAACTGTACACTCACAGTCAAGACCATGTTTGATGAATTCAGGGTCTTGTTCTTGTTCTGTATGGTGTGTTTAAGTGCTGCACAGAATTTTCTGAGTCAGAGGTCATGTACAGCTATGCTCTGTTGCATATTTGACATCCACACACGAAAGAAGCAGTGCGAGGCACTGTGAGTTTCAGTGTTATTTTATTGTGAAAACATCAGACAGAATGAACCGCGGGTCGCGCTGCTGGAGGATCCTCCACTCTCCCACACTCAGTGTTCAGTACACAGTCAATTATTCATGGTTTCGGTAAGTACGCCTGAAAACCAACGGAGTAAAACAGAACAGCGAGAGGCTGTCCCGGGAGGAAAAGCGAGATACAGAGAGTTTAGGTGTGTTTCCATGGTGATAGCGAGGAAGCAGAATGGGTAGTTTGTCGGAGAATAAATAAATAAATAAATGGCGCACGTTAGAATGAGTGTCTCGCCTTCCTTGGAGACCTTCCCTCTAAGGCAGAGCGGGTACAGCACAGTGTTAACACACACACACACACAGACGCACACACACACACACCACCTACACACAACCACCATCCAACCACCTCACTTGTATGTAGATACAGCACAAGAGCATTTGACATGCATGGTGAGAAATGCTGATGACACGGTATAAATCGAGTACAAGATGCAGCTGATTTCGGACTTGTTCCTTCAGAGGTCACACACACACACACACACACACACACACATTACTTTACAGATGACAGCAGCCGTGTGACAGCACAGGAGGCAGCTGGAACCTAAGGAGGTGTGTGACCCCTGCAGCAGGACGTACATGATGTCAGGACAACACAGAGACACTGGAGACCTGGCAGGACAGCTGAGGCCATGGCCACCGGAATGTGGACAAATCTGAAAGCTCTGTTCACATGGAAGAAGCCTTCCGCCCACACTTAGAAAGTCAGTTAAGTGTGTCCCACGGGGCACATCCTACTCTGTACACTGTGCAACTAAGACCTTTTCAAAGACAGCAGAAAGTTTCCTGGTAGAGATCATGTAACTGTAGCAGCTTTTAGTTCAGTTCATTAGAAGGTGGGCCTCAGCCTTGTATACTTGGCTGTAATTATCTATTGGTGATAAAAATATTATTTTCTCCAAGTTACCTGCTGAGCTTTTGGAGCATTGTGACGTCAGGACAACAGCACAAGAAGTTTCACTTTTAGGACCTGACTTTGCTGTTATTAGCCCATTTAATTTCCCAATATCAATGCACAGCATTCCCATACATAAGGGACCTCCTCTACCTTCTAGTAGGCTCAGTAGACTCCCCATCACCTGCTCTGATCATTGATAAACAGAGTATAACACCAATAATATCAAAATAGAGCTTCGTAATGTGGTAAATGTAGTGACAGGTTGTATTTTAACTGAAGCCAAGATCTTGTCCAAAACATAACCAAGTGGTTTTGGTGCCTAAACTCCAGCTGAGAAACAACTGATGAGGACATGATGCATGATGATAAAGTAGTGGCCTGTCAGTCAGAAAGCAGCGCCTCTGGACAACAGATCCTGTTTTATTGTCTATTTTACTCTAAATGGGACCATAATTTACAAAATGAACATCACGCTGATCCGGACAACAATAAGCTTCATCTCCGTTTTCATGGACCACACTTGTACATACTATTACATTTTTATATGTTCTATTTTCAAAGGATTAGGGCTTTATTTCATTGTACACCGTACAATAACAATAATTATACCATGCTGTGTTGAGGGAGGCCTGAAACTAGTGACTAAGACCATAAACTTGTTAGTAAAATGTTTACTGAGGCCACAAATCATAAGAGAATTAACAAATTTTCTCATAGACTTCAATATAATCAGACTTCTTCACATAACCAGAGGAGTCGCCCCCTGCTGGCTGTTAGAAAGAATGCAGCTTTAAGGCACTTGCACATTGTTTTCAATTTTGACACCCGAGGGCTACATCCATCTTTTACATACAGACTATTGTTTTGATTGATCAGCTGTTTCTATCAATACCAAATAGCCCTCATTAGGCACAACAACAGGACTGTTTTATGAACTGAATATGAAAAGTGGGCAGTAATTCAGATGGTAGATTTTCATTTGCTGTATTTATGGACAGTTTTTCAGAGCAACAAGGGATTTTATTATTAGTATACAGCTGAGTCACTTGTACTTTATCTTTACATAAAGTGGTTTACATAAGCTGGATAAACTGTTTACAATCTTTTAATTCCTGTGCCTGCTTATGTATCCTCCCCATGACTCGATTGTGGCATTGTTTTGTATTTGGTCGCTGCAAGTTTAAGCTCTGATCCATGTTTTAATCAGCTGAAATTTCCTCTAAAAGTAAGCCCATTTTTTATCTGCACAATGACACTTTTGACAGTTTTTGAAACGTTTTTTTCTGTGGTGTACGGAGCATGTGTGAAGAGAAGTGCGAGTCAAGGCTGTCAAAGGTGGGTCACATGACAATTACACTAAAGCATTCTCCCCTCAAACATGGGACTGTTCTTATCCGTGTTCGAGAACATTCAGCCACATTAGCGTGAACATGACCTGAGGGCCCAGGAGACAGCAGGGAGTCGGAGCTTTTCTCAGCTCGTTAAACGTCTGGCTGCAGAAACTGAACTGTGTGTGGATACATGAGTGTTTCAATACTGTGGGGCTCTGTCATGTGAAAACTGAATTTTAGGGGTGTGAATAGAGTTCTCTTCAAGTAAAACACACGGCCTTCTGGGTGTTACCGTTGCAAAGTGGCTGCTTTTACATGAGCTCCGTACTGTCGAAAGTTTGTCAAGGGGACAAAGATAGCAAACCAAATAACAGAAAATACGAATTTTCAGCTGGAATAAAGGCTGTGAAAATTAAACCTTTTTTCAATCTCTTTTGTGCTATGAACAAATCTGGCTAATTATCAACCGGGCCCACTAATTTAACTTCCGTATCTGTGAGCAGAAACTAGCAAACTCATTAATGTACTATGGTAATTTAGCATTTCTAAATGAGAGATTAAATGAAAGAAAATCAATTTTGTAATTGTTTCCTCCGTATGAAACAATAAATGTGTAGAATGGGTTTCAGGTCTGAGTGGTTCCAATCGTTTTCTGATTGCGTCTGAGTCGTGAGTCGCCGTCCTGACGCCTGAGGTGACCACATGGAGAAGCTGCTCTGAGTCTTTCCAGTGTCTCTGTGCTGCTGAGAGTGACAGGCACAGAGAAACAAGAGTGCCACACAATGGCAGTGTGAGTCTGTGTGTGTGTGAAGACAACAAAAGTAACGAATCGATATCACATCCAAACATACAGCTCAAAGAACAACAACGGAATGAATGACATCATGTCTACACTGTACAAAAACATCCTGCACTTGTGACTGTAGATACGTCCGACATGTAACAGGCAGAGAAGGAGTATAAAGAAAATGGTCCTGGCTTTGTCCCTCTGTGCTGATGATATGAAATGTGATAAGATTTCAAATGTGATTTTGAATATTGTGTGGCTGATGCTGAAATTGAACAAAAATAAAAACCCCTGGAGCTATAGAAAGCATTTTCTGTAGAATTCGTCTGATATAAAGACGTAGATTTACATTTAAGGAATACATTTCTTTGCTGTCTTGCTGAGAGTTAGATAAGAAGATTGATACCAAACTTGTATCACTCTTGTTAACAAGAAAAGCACTCCAAGAGTGCAGTACTCCACCAAGGCTGTTCATTAGGGTTAGGAGAGAAGTCCACTTCTATGAGTAGCTGCACTCAGCTGCATATATGTTGACTAAGGCCAGAAGTAGAAAACACAATACACTAATTTTAGTCTCTGCATTGGCTGTTGGTCTGCTTTAAAATTGATTTTAAAATCCTTTTATTGGCTTCCAAAGCTCTTAATGGTCTTGGCTCTACGTATTCACTGAATTTACTTTAATTCTATGAACCTTGTAAAACCCTCAGGTCTTTAGTAGTGACCTTTTAATTATATCTAAATACAAAACAAAAACCCACAACCAGGCATCTTTTTGTTAATGTGGGTCACATCTCTGGAACAGATTTCCTGAACACCTGAGGGCAGCTGAGAGTGTTCATATTTTTAAAACCAAACCAAAAACCTACCTTTCTAGTCTGGTATTTCTACATTCTGACACATTTGATCTTGTCTGTCATTTTGCTTTTCTGGTATTTTGTCACTTTGCTGTTCTGAATTTTCAATTTATCCAGCATCTGGCGTCTTCATTTGATCCTGGTTCCTGTCTTTATGCTAAGCTAAGCTAACTGGCTAATAGCTGTAGCTCCACATATAAACAAGAAAAGCTCTCAGAGAATGCAGTACTCCACCAAGGCTGCTCAGTCATAGCTGCATCACTGCCAAAATCTAATCACTTGGTCCTTGTGTCATTTCTGACCTTCCTTGAAAATGTCATCCAAATCCATTAGTCCCTTTTAGAGTAATGTTGCGAACAGACAGACAAACAGACAAACCAAAGCCGATAGTCACATAACTCCGCCGCATTCCTTGGCGGACTAAAGACGGAAACAGATGAGTAGAATCAATCTTCTAATCTATTTCTCAGCAGGAAGCCAAACACTGTGAATATCTAACCATCATTTTAAATGGTTTCCCTGCCTGTGACATTATTCTTTACTGTATTTACAAAATGTATTCATCTGTGCATCAGTAACAAAATAAACACATATTACATCATCCAATCCTCCTTGAGGGGAAAACATCGTAAGATATGTTTAGAAGACTTCCTGTGTTCCTTTCAGCAAAACAAAGCAAATATGTAGTTCAGTCTAATAGTAGACGTCGTTCAAAAACAGCGTAAACATACCCATCTTGAATATACTTGAATATAAAGCCTCCTACACAGTGAGACGGCTGGCCAGTGAACACATCTCCTGCAGACTGTGGAGTTAAGAATAGGGACAAAAACACTCCAAATGAGGCTGCTGGGTTTTATCCTGGGCAGAGTTCGCTGAGGCCTCTCACTGCTTGTCTGATTCCCTGTGGACATTTTTTTAGCAGCTCTGTTTGTTTGAGCTGCCTGCCCTTTCCCTGCAGGGACAGAAGGGATCATCGACTTTGACTTGCTTCTGTTTTCTTAATACAGGAGGCCACTTTAAGAGCGAGGTGGGAGAGGAGAAAATGGTGCGAGGAGGACAGATCTCTGTAATGGCTTGTTTGCAGGCTAAGAGGTCCTTTGTGTATCGTTGCTCTTCCATTCTGAAGGCTAAATGAGCAGTTTAAGCTCGGCCTCAGACACTGTGCTAAAGTGGAGAGGTGTTCCTGCCCGTGTCCCGTCCTGCAACTGCTGAGTAAGATGCTGCGTGGCATTAACGTCAGCAGGAGTGCTAATATGCATCTGTGTGTGTGTATTTTTGAGGCCGTGCTGAGAATAAAACCATTGTTTCTGCATGAGGACCAGGGCCAGGGCTACAGGCCAGGCTGGTAGCTTCTCCTCTATTAGAGCCAGATGTCTGTGCGGGGGCAAAAAGAAAAAAAAAAAAGGAAAAGGCTGTTCTCTCATTATAACCCCACACACAGGCATGTGCACATATGTACAGAAATAATACTTCAAAAGCTATAAGAAGAGGTTTGCAGCTAAAACACCCACCAGAATTTGTCCCTGAAGGAAATATATACGTCTATTTATAATCTGAGGTCATTAGACCTCTAGTTTTGCTGACATTTCACTCACCAGCTTCATTTTACAGACAAGGCATCACCACGAGAAAAACAAACTTGGAATTGTAGCACTAGCCAACCAAATATCAGTCCAGACTTAAAATATCAAAGTAAACTATCTATTAGAAACATTTCAAGTTGCACAGTTTATTTACAACTGACTTGACAGGTGATACTCCAGAGATTTCATATTGCACTTCCAAAACCTGGGAGACATTTAAACACGCTGAAAGTAGCCAAGGCTAAGATATCCTTATCTGCAGTCTAAGTCAACAACTGCAGACACTACGCAGTCCTACTTCCCCCAATGCAACCCTATAGCACTGTTTTAGCTTTAGTCTGGTAAACACAGCATGTCATTCACCATGACACCATCACTGGAACCAGATAATGCTGATGACTTTCCAGTAACATCTTCAGGAGTGGAGAGCTCCTTCCATGACTACATACAAAACTATATAACTCTTCACAATGTGAGTGACACTAACTGTGATGAGGAAAGTGAGCTTGATGTGTTAAATCTGTAGAATGGCCTATCTATTTTTCGAAAAAAAGCTGAATGGAATACCTTTAAAGCATTTTGTATAGTGCACCTATACAGGCTTATTGTGTGGTAATTTGATTAGACAAAAAAGAATAAAGGAATATGCAGATCATTAGCACAGTATCAGCTGAAAAAAGAAAGTCTTCAACCGAGACGTTTTTATACTCTGTGCTCTTTGACTTACTACACTTTACATTTACACTACTGTTCAAAAGTTTGGGGTCACCCAGGCAATTACATGTTCTCCATGAAAACTCACACTTTTATTCATGTGCTAACATAACTGCACAAGGGTTTTCTAATCATCAATTAGCCTTTCAACACCATTAGCTAACACAATGTAGCATTAGAACACAGGAGTGATGGTTGCTGGAAATGTTCCTCTGTACCTCTATGGAGATATTCTATTAAAAATCAGCTGTTTCCAGCTACAATAGTCATTTACCACATTAGCAATGTCTACACTGGATTTATCGTCCATTTAATGCTATCTTCATTGAAAAAAATGCTTTTCTTTCAAAAATAAGGGCATTTCTAAGTGACCCCAAACTTTTGAAGGGTAGTGTATGTCTTAACAATATTAGCTGTGTACTTAAATGACAGAAAATTGTAATTGTGGGTCTTCATATTGTAACTGTACCGCATATTGCCTGTCATTTCACCCCTCCTCTGTTTTTCTGAGTCGAGTTTCCTGTGCTTTTTCTGAAAATCTTTATCAGGGCTTTCAGATCAGGTAGTAAATCAAGACACACCTTAGAGGTGGGGTGCTGCTTTCCCCATCTTGTGCACATTGCTATAATGTAGTTTGTTTCTCATTTACAGATCCAGGGCTGTGAACGAACACTTGATTTTGTCCAGCACACACACAGGACAAATGGACTCCGAGGAGATATTCACTGAATTTGACATAAGGTGTATTAAACTTGCTTACTCCACCTTTAAAGTCCTCATCAATCCATCCAACCAATCATTCATTAGCTATACCTATACATCTCATTTTTAGAGTCCTTCAGAGGGCTGGAGCTAATTCCAGCTGACAGTGAGCAAGAGGCAGGTTGAGTAGGATACAGATGATACTGTGCTTGATAGTGCCGTGCATACATTCTAATTACCTCAGCTGGTATTGCTCTTTAGTGATGCATATTCCCATATCTCCAGGCAAAGTTAATCAAATTACCACTAACCATTCGCCACACACAGAGTCTGGGTCTTGTGGGATCCAGGATTTTACCATTTGGCAATCCAGATTCTCTACACTGAGTCTGGTGAGTTCAATGTTATCACTGCCAACAGAGCTACAGAAATAAAGCACTTCAGTTTTCCTTTCAGACTGGGGCTTTGTTCCTCTCAGTCTAACACACAGTGAGAGAGGTACAGTTACGCACTAATGCTGAAGATATTTCTAGTTCAGTCATGTGCAACAAAGAGATGCAGATTTTCTAAGAAATGTCTCTTTTACTTACTCTGAAGCTGGAGTGGTTTCGACTATACTGTGTGTGTACGAGGAGTGCAGTTATTAACCTTGACATTGCTTAGCGTTGCCAACATTAATCCCAGTACAGTATGTCTGACTCTGTGATGAGGCAGTCAGTTGCTGATATGTACACTGAGAGAAGCAGCTCTCAGGTTGTGGTTGCATGTGTGAGGTGGAAGCTGAGGGGGGATCTTCTCATGAATTTGCCTAATGGCAGTAATGTGCACTGAACACTGACTGTGGCTCTCTGAAGCTCTCAGCCATTTTGGCAGCAATATTTGACAACAGTAAATGCAAACTAACCCATGAATCTGTGATGATGTCAGGCACAGAAGGACAAAGCCACGGGTCGAAGTGTACCATACATCTTTCAGAAATGGAAACGCTGAGATGCACTGATAACGTATCAGAGGCAAAGTGTGAGAAAAGAAACCAGCATGAAGAAACAAAACTCTTAACAACAGTCCAAGTTTAAAAATGTCCTAAAATGTTCATCAGCTCAGAAAAACAAACATTAAATCTTTCTCTCTTAGATTAACCAACAAAGCAAATTAAATAGTATTTTGTTATTGCTGCTCGCAGCAATGATTCATAAGACAATAAAAATAAGCATAAGCATGAAGACAAAAGGATAACCTTAATTTACTAAAAGACATGTTTGGTTGTTGGAGCAGGCCTTGTGGGTGTGGCCCTGGGTGTGTCCACGGAGCCCCTGTGTGGGACTCGGTGGTTATGAGATCCAGTGCCTTTAACCATCCTCACAACCACACAGGTGCCTCTTTTCTTTCGGCAGACTTGTGGCTCACAGCTGGTGAGCCCGTCCTCAGGAGCGCTCCCGTACCTTTCTAACCTCGTCCTGTAGCTCAGAGTGGTAGGGATGTTGGGTGTTACAGGCGATGGTTTATTAAGCACTTCCATACATCACTGCAGCAGCAGGAGTCTCTGATTTCACCGAGTCCTCAGGGAAGAAGTCTCTTCTGCCAACACTGTATTGACAGAAAGCAGTGACGATTTGTTTTGTTCAAACGTTTGGCTGAAGGCTACACCAGCAGGTACAGCTGTAGAGGTCTTGAGAGTGAAATCAGTAGCCATCAATTACAGGGAATCCTTGAGGCGGTGATGAGCCAATTTCCCTCTGAAATGTATGAATCTAATGAGGGCAAGGGTAATGGGCGCTAACTCACCGCACTGACAGCGCAGAAGGACATGAACTGTGTTTTACAATTTGACGGAGTTTCTCTATTGATCAGGGGGAGGGGGAGATAAGCTTAGCTCCCACGATGCATTGGGGTCAGGGCGCGTGCGAGGCCGCTGTTTGCTTTGCAGAATCTGAAGCAGCCTAATTTGTCTGCAGTTTGTTTAAACACGTAGGGAACATCATCAGGAGAATCCCTCTTCAAGTCCGTCCTCTGAGGATAAGCTCCCCTTTTTAAACACCTTGAAGACCTGCTTCACCCACACATTTCTCTCTTTGCATGCGTTTGGTCCATTCAGCCCACATTCTCATCCAATCAGTGCCCTCTGTATCTGCTGATTGGGCATCCTCAGACTGACACCACACAAGCACGCATCACCTCAACCTTTCAGCACCTGTTTACATACCAATTTCAGACCTGTAAGGTACGACAGTTTAATAAATCAAGTTTGCTTCCAAAAAAACTCTGCCCTTCGCTCTTATTGTTGCCTCTCTTTAAACAAGGTAGCCACTCTCAGAGTCCCAGCTCTGGCCTCCGTTAGTCCAGCCGCAGGTAGCTGGGTATGGAATAGTTGAACATGAGGAAGTCCAACTTGTAAAGCTGGTAGAGCTGGATCTGCTGCTGAGTGCTGATATTGCTGAAGAACTGAGCCGTCATGGCGTCTGTTGTGCGGGTGGACTTGGCGTAGCTCGGGAAGCGCAGAGACTCGCCAACACCCACCAGCCGCAAGACGTAGTTTGCATCCTCCTCCAGCGTCTCGTACTTGCCCACCATGTCGTAGTGGATGTGACAGGGGTGACAGAGCTGGTAGACGGTCTGCCAATGCTCGTTGAGAGGGCCGTCGCGCTGTGTGGCCGGATCCACCAGGTACTCGGCAAATTCTTTGAATTTGACATCAGCACCGTTGAGCAGGGCTTCCTGCGTGGCGTTCTTGCGGTAGCGTCGGACGATGCGGGTGCCAAAGCGCTTGTGGAAAGATGAATTGTACTTGAGGGTGAACTTGTTGCGATATGCAGACACCAGTCTCTCAAAGGGCTCACGAACGAAGAGGAACTTGAGGTAGTTCTTGAGGCGGTGGTTGATCTCAGCAATGCTGTACTGATTCAGCGTCTTCAGGTTGGAAGGAACATGAGCTTCATTGGAAGGGATTTCCATTGGGTCACTGTGGAAGAGAGGACAGTGAGAACCTGTGGCACAAAAAACTTGAGTCAAAGAGCAACAATGAATGGTCCCTAAAGTATGTTTGCCATTTTACTGTCTTCCAGGTAGCAGACTGACCTATATTTGCCCCGGCCTGTGAGCACCATCATAACGCGCTTCCAGTTGGTACAGGCCACCTTGGGGACGTAGCAGTAGATAAGCTCGTGGTCCTCGTCCACCACTAGATGTTTGAGGTCTCCGGGTGTCAGGACTCTCCGCTTACGACTGGACGCACTGTAAACTCGACAGGCGTCCACTACCTGATCCCTCCTGGCCTGGTGGAGGACAGCAGCTCCTGACAACTCCGGCTGGACAGGGAGAGACAGAAAAGGGAGGGACAGGAGAGGGATATTGCTGTGAAATTTATATAAAAGCAGGAGGGTGAGCATAAAATAAGCTTGGAGCTGCTGCTGTTGCTGCTGTTTGTGCTTTAATTACAGAGTTTACAGCAGAGAGTTGATAAGAAATAATGAGGGTAAGATGCATGATGGCAGGGAAAAAAGGTCCCTGGCCAGACTTAAACCAGGGACACTATGGTCAGTGTCTTAAACTCCAGGAAAGCAGGACATCCCTAATTTATCATTATTAATAGATGCAACCTGGTACCTCAGGGCAAATTAGCCTCTGGCTAATCGCTTAAAAACAAAGCAAAAACTGACTGTTGGACTACAGTGTATTGCAGTAATCATCATTTAAGTAAAACAAAGAAGTTTACTCAATTACTACAAAGAAAAACAAACCTTCTCTACACGCAATTTACTGTAATATGAACAGAAATTAAAGAACCACATATACATACCAGTTGAATTCCAAATTTTTAAACTCACTACATGTTTTCGTATATTAAGTACAGTAAATATTTAAAATTTATGAAAAATACATGATATATGCAGAGTAACAATAATTGCATTTATAAAATGTTTTGTCTATATTATGCTAAGTATATTTGTTAGACACCAAATTAAGTGTAAGACCTTTAAAGACCTTTTTAATACCATATAAAATGTAATTTAATATCTGTTTCACTAAAAGCAGTGCCAATAAAGCCTACAGTTATTCATTAAGTGCACAGATTTATAGACATTTATACCAAAAACACATCATATACAGACATGTACATCTTGCTGTATTAAACAACAGTTTGAACAGTTTCCTTCACCACAGTCTACTGTTATAACAATCTCACTGCTAGTTAACAGGTGGACAGCATCCTGTAACCACAACAGCCACACACAGAAACATGGAAATACGCATTGTTTCTATTGGTTTAAGCCTCTCTAGTGCCTTAGATTCTCTGCTTTTTGGACCAAAGTAAAGTGAACATATCTGTGTTTTAGACTGGTAGGTGGGCCAGTAAAAGCTCTTTGAATCCCGATTAATTAAAAATAATAACAACCAGAGGAACACCGTGCCCACATCAAAAAAGTAAAGGTAATGTGCAATTTAAAATCCAAATCTTGAATTTTTTAAATTCAGACTGACAGTTAGAATGAGAACCTTTCTGAAGCTCCTGACTAATTTATCACAGAAAACCTGTTCAAGTGAAGAATCTCTCCTCTCAATGACATATAGAAACATTAATAACTACCATTACCCTCTGCAGAAGAAAGACAAAATATTCAAGACCTTTATAAATTAAATTGAAGACTTTTTCATACTGCTTTAATCCTTTTAAGGCTCCTTCAAGATCTGGCAATTTATATGTTACTGTGTCATTCCCTTGGCAGTGTAAGAAGAGTCTTACAGTGGCTCTAAAACGTTCAAGAATGAATGAAACTGAACCAAATCAGAAGGAGAGAGAGTGAGAGATGAAGAGAGATAGATGGTAGACGGGCAAACAGACAGAGAGAGTTATTAATCTCAGCCTTTATTATCATTCTCAGCTCTTTATTGACTCAGTCTTTCTCCCTATATCTGAGTCGCTCCACAGACTGATAGAGATTAGTCCGTAGGTATGGAGAGAAAAATAATGATATTGGAGGATACTACAGATATTGAGTGTTCATCATGTGTAGATCCAGACAGCTATCATTTATCTGAGGCGTATTTCATATTCAGCGTGATGCCTGTGATGAAGTGGACCTTGGCAGGAGGGAAGGGAGGAGGCTGGTGGAGGGAATGAAAAGAGTCTGAGAGCAGCCTGAGGGTTTTGCATGTGAGGGGCAGAAATGTTTTCTTATGCCTCTTGATTATTTTTCCTCTGGGCCTGAATTCCCCTCCAGGGCCGTGCCCCGGCTTCCTCGCGGAATCCAAATTGATTGTACTGTGGCCTGCATCTTTAGCGCTCCGTCCCACTCCAAACAAGTGTGGCCTTTCAGTGACACACTGTCCGGGGCTGAGAGGGTGGGAGAACCGCTGACATGAAGTAATGAAACAACTTGGGGACCATCACCAGGCGCTGTACACAAGGACTGCTTGACTAAAGAGGTCTGTGTGTGTTTCTCTTTGAAGACAGTCTTCAAAAATGTCTCCAAGTGGGTAATTCATCATGCGAACAGCTTGCTACAAGCACATGTGATGTCTTCCACACCTGTACATCAGCTATCCAGTGTGAAAATACCATAGCAAAGAAGTCACGAAGGAACCAGTCAAACACATGACATCAAATCTGAGATATTTCAGAGGGATGTCTGTAAAAGTTATGCTTCATACTCTTCTCAATCAGCACCATTACTGTATAGTCATGTGGGGCTACAGGTCAGAGGTCCATGCTCTCTGTCTTTATATGCTTGAAGAATCAATTGGGTGAAGAGGTGAGAGGAAGCGGCTTTCCCACTGTGACTTCACTTTTCAAAAACATTGTCCATGTTATAATTCTACAATTTCATTTAGCAGATGCTATTATCCAAAGCAATGTGCATCTGAGAGTAGATAAAACACAAGCAAGGATCTAGTCAGCAGAAAACAAACTGGATAAGAGCAATTCAGCAACCTTCAAACCTTCTGGTAACGTTTTAATAACAAATACACACTGGTTCTGGAGCAGGAGCAGGGGTTGGTTTGAGTTATAGAGGTATTTGAAAAAACAGCCACGATGGAGATCCATAAACATGGTTTTATCAGTCTTGTACATAACTTATCTCCACAATGTGTTTATATAACTGTATGAAATACAACTATACTGGAAATGACAACGGGCAGAAGAAGAGTATCGTCATAGACCAGAAACCACAAGTCAGTGTGTCCACGATTTGCATTTGCATTAGTATCACACTATCTGTAATGCACACAGTTAATGAGGTTGTCAGTGCTATCAGAACAATAGAAATGAGATATTTTACTTTCTCTGTAAGTCATAAAAGAAGACCATTTGCATGCTGAGATTATATTTTTTTTGTTCAGTAGTGAAAAAGGAGGTGAAATGATCTGTTCTGACATCTGCATTTGCACAATTTACGAAGCCATTTAGATAAATAATGTGGTCTTATCATCAACAAACAGTGTCCACTACATTCAGGAAGCAGTTTCTCTGGAGCTGATTGTTATTTTCACACTTTGAAATAGGAGTTAGGGAGCATTAAACATGGACGCGAATGTCTTCAAACAGTAAGTACCTGGTTGGATCCCAAATGGCCAAGACCTTAACTGCATGTCATTCTCATGCTGTTACTTCACTTTTTCTGTGTGTCTTTTGCTGTTACTGTAACTAATAAAAGAGCAAATAAAGAAAAAATAATACAGCAAACAAATAGAAAAAGTACTGTCATGTGTGACTTAAGGCTGCACAGTGGATTGATGGTTAGTACTGTCGCCTTGCAGCTAGAAGATCCCTGGTTCGTGTCCCAGCCTTCCCAGGATCTTTCTGCATGGAGTTTGCATGTTCTCTCTGTGCATGCTTGGGTTTTCTCCAGGTTCTCCAGCTTCCTCCCACAGTCCAAAAACATGCTGAGGTTAATTGGTGATTCTAAATTTTCTGTAGGTGTGAATGTGAGTGTGATTGTTTGTCTCTATATGTAGCCCTGTGATAGACTGGTGACCTGTCCAGGGTGTCCTCTGCCTTCACCCTAAGTCAGCTGGGATAGACTCCAGCTTCCTGCAACCCTAATGAGGATTAAGTAGTGAGAGAGTAGTGCAGATCTGCGGGCTGAAAGAAGCATTATTCTGCTGTGTTTCTGTAGTCCTAGTAGCTTCATCGTCTTCTGTCAGCCTCATGTCTTTGCCTCATGTCAAGTTTAGACGGCTACAGTTGTTATTTCAGTGTCAGTCAAATAAAATATAAGACGTCCATTTTAAAGAATTCCTGCTAGAAAATGTTACTAAAAAAGGATTTGGCCCCAAAACTTGAGCAGGATTTTTCTTCCAAAACAAACCATGCATGACATATTCATTTTGTTTCCACAACAGTCTACTACAGATTGATATCTCCCATACAAAGCAAATCAACAACATAGGAACCTTGCTCCCACAGCGTGTTAACACACTATATGTCTGAGTATTGTTGTCTGAAACAATAACACTCCTAAATGCAAGTTATACGTACAACATATTGATTTTGTCTCTCGAAATAAAAAGAGTTTGGCAAGATCATACGGATGTTGCTCACATACGAAAACAATCTCTGTGAAAAACTGACCTTTTTTCCACATGGGACACAAACTTGCTTCTACAATCAACTCACTGATTGGATCTTGATCCATACAGTAAAGATCCCCACCAACAAAAGCTGTTTGTGTGCACAACAGCTCTTGCTCTTTCATAAAATAATAATTTGTGTGCACGACTTTTGGATGGCGGTCACACAAGACTGTGCATAACACACAATATTTTACTCCCACGAGATAATATCTTATGTGGAAAATTTAATATCCCGTTCCCACCAGATAAAAAATATAATCTTTCCCCCACTGTTAATGGGGAAGATGAAGTTAGCTTTTACTTTAGAACTTCATCACTTTCTTTATTTCTTTATTAGAATTTATGCAAATGCTGGCTTCCCTGCTCCACACTGCTACCCCTGTTTTAGGTGTTTCAGGAAAAGGAAGTGGAAATTGACGAGGCATAATGGATTATGAATGTCTCTGCTCCTAAGAAGGCCTCATCTTGCATCTCTCCCACTTCTTTGCTCTTTGTGTTCACTCCACTCCTCCCTATTCATGTTAACGCTGAAACATCAAAGCCCACTAAGGCTTAACAGTGCTGAGTGAATAGCAGCTCTTTGTTGATGAAAATCTCTCCCTTTTTTATCTGAGCAGAGACATCAAGCTGGGATTCTCACAAATGTCGCAGCGAGCATGTGGCCCTCCATCCCAGAGGAGGACAAACACTATAATTAACAGGGGAAAAAAGGGACAAGGGAGGAATCTTGTCATCTCCTGCTCTGCCTCACTTTTCCTCTTCTTATCTCCCTTTGTACAGGATTATTTTCTGCCATTTTATCTCCTCTTCAAGCAGCTCAGTCAAGTCCCTTGTGCTGTTTCAATGGAAGGGTGAGGATGAGAAAGAGACAGAGGAGGAGGAGGAGGAGATGAGAGAGGAGATGTGTCGATACAGTGGTGATGGAGGTCACTGACCTCTGGCCATGTCAAGCTGTTCCCAAGGGAGAGCAGATACCATTACTTGCCAATCTGTGTGCACATTTCTCACCTAATGCCCTGTGGACATGAACCGGAGGGTCAGCATCGGATAAGAGCCAGCAAAAGTCATAAAACCACAGTTAGGAAAGGAGTTAGCAGCTTCCCTTGATATGGTCAATTTAGTTTGATCTCTTCCAATTGGTCAAGGTCCCATAAGGGGCTCAAACCTTCAGCTCAGCAGTTTCCCAGAGCAGCTGCACTATATGATGAATTACTTAGTGTTACAGCATACAGAGAGTATATATTGATTCAGATGTGAAGGTGTGGGTGTGACAGATATTGCAATCTGTTAGCAACTGCATCCATTCTCTCTGGCAAACTTCATCAAAACTGAGAGAAATAAAAACAGAGGAGAGGGACAGAAAATCCTTATGCATACATTTAAACTTAATCTCCCTATGAATGTCATTGTGAGCATTGTATAACAAACAGGGAAGCCTCCACTTTGTTATCTTCAGATGTTGGGAGGAGTTCAAGACGAGCCCGTTGTACATTCACAGCGGCGCTCTTTTCTCGTCGCTGCACATTTGTTGTTAAAATGCTTGAGAAAGTGATGACAGGGGACGTGGAGATTGTGTTTCCATATTTCAAGTCTTCATTTCCTCGCTACGGTAGTATTATTCTCTCTGAAAGTTGTTATGAGTTTGAAATATGATCTGAGGATCAGTGCTGAGCGCACTTGTCGCAAGGGTGGTAATGAATCGCTTCCTCCTGATCTGCTGATGGCAGCAAAGAACGCAAGATAGAGGAAGGAGGCCAGGAAGAGATTATAGAAAGATAGAAGCAAGAAAGAATGTGGTTTGAATCTACATCATTTTCATGAAATCCTACGTATAGAGTTACCTCCAAAGCAGACAACTGAACAGGGCCCCGAGACCCCAAGGGGCCCCTGAGGTTCCAGGTTCACTCCTTATCATTTGGGTCTACAGGGGTGGAAAAAAGCTTTTGGACACCCCATGCATTTGTGAAATATTGGATTAAGAATCACTCTTAGGTCTTCAACAGCAAATACTAAACACATCCCAAAAAAGCCATTAAAAACTTAAAATTCATTGGTTCCATAAAAATACAGAAGAAATTTAGAGTATTGGGTCATTTTGGTACCAGTGATCTACTAATGAAGGTCGTGCTTTTTATTAAAAGACATAATTTTTTTTGCTGTGCATCTTGTCTATATAACGCCAGCACATTTGAAAGTTCTTCAGAGAGAAAAATGCCTAAAACAAGGAACCTAACACAGGAAGCACGACTGAAGATACAGATTATCAGCCAGGAAGGGTACAGCTGCTGCCAGATATCCAGAAGTCCAGATGCAGTCCTTCAGCAGTTGGATACACTCTGCAGAAATACAGACCAACCAACAGCTTGGAAGACAAACCAAGATCTGGGTGTCCAAGGGCTTCTACAGCAAGAAATTACCATATCCTGATCCTCATGTGCAGGAAAACCACCGAATGACATCATGGAAGAAGATTCTGTGGTCAGATGAGTCCAGTTTCCAGCTTTATCTTCCTCCTGCTAATGTGAGGGTATGCAGAAGGCCAGGTGAAGCATCATCTCCAGCATGTCCAGTACCTACTGTCAAGCATAGTGGAGGCAGTATCATGGTTTGGGGATGCATGAGTGCTGCTGGTGTTGGTCATCTCACTGTCTGTGATGGCACGTTGAACTCTGTCAAGTATTGTTCCATTCTCCAAACCTACATGCTCCCTTCAGCATGTGCACTGTTCTGTCGAGGTAAAACTGGATGTTTCAACAAGATAATGCTCCTTAAACACATCCAGGACCAGTAGAACTTGGCTGCAGGAGCACAGCATCCAGGTCTCAGATTGGCCAGCTCAATCCCCGGACATGATGGGAAATGGTGGATTATCAAAAGGTCTTTCAAAGCATAAACCAAAGAATTCAGAAGAATTAAAATATCATTTGTATTTGTTTGTGTCTGTCTAATGCAGCCACACCTTTTGAAAGACAAAAATATGTTTCCACAAATAGTTCATGATAATATTTGAGATTGCTCAGTCATTCATGTCTACACTGGAAACTGATTCTAAAGAAGAATAATGATACAGAAACTCCTACCGTACAAGCTGACAAAGTTGGTTCCTTCGATTTGTTCTGTGTGGAGCTCTGGCTGTCTGAATCTGTTTCTGTCATCAGTACTCTGCAGTTTCAAGGTGGAAACACTCAAGCATGGCATGGACTGCTTATTTCATTCAATTTTCCAGAGTATAAAAAACACCATATGGACATGTTAACAAGATATAAAACTTGGCTTTCACACTCTTTGCTACAAGGGTCATTCTTTGAAAATGGAAATCATTTGGTAAAGGACACGGAGTTAGGGACTAGCTCATGTTGTCATTGCTGGAGAGGATGAAATACTCACTGAGGGACAAACGTAACCTTTTCCCTAAGATTTGGAACCCTCAAAGGAGTTATTAAGGAAGAATAAACTTATAGAAGAAAGAGGGAGGGAAGTTGTCAAGGGGAAAGAAAGGGTGAAATCATCAAAAAATAGCACTTCAGTGTAAAGGGTCTTACAAATATTCATGTTGCTGTTCTTGTCTGATCAGCCCACAGATGTCAAGTTCATTTAAAACTGAGAAACTAGCCAACATTTACGCCTGAGAAGTTGAAACAGGATGGGCATTTCTTAAAAAAAAAAACTGTGGCCCCTAATTTTCTGTCAGTCAACTTTTAATCCGTAGACTGCTGGTTAGTTTATGGGCGCCTGGAGAAATAACGAAACTGCCATCTGTAATGGGGGTCAGTAGGGGTCCAGCAACAACTGCTTGTCTTGGGACCTCCTACAAATCCTGCCCGTTCATTTGTCAGCTGATTTGTGGTAATTGAATTTACTGCAGTGGGCCCATCAATCTCCCTTTATGAGCTTACGTTATTTAGATTAAACATGCATACGACTGAAGAGAGTTGTGTTAAATCAAAATTACCACGATCTGACAGAAAACCGGCCTAAAATAGACTGGCAGCCTGTCGAGGGTTTCCTCCACAGCTCGCTCAGTGTCAGCTGGGAGAAAATCCAGCCCGCTGTGACCCTCTACAAGATAAAGAAGAAGGTATAGATACTGTAATGGATGGACAGATGGATGCCTGAAAATCTTGTTCATATCGTGTTGCTCGAGCATAAAGGTACCGGTTAGTTCGTAGATGTCAGTGATAATAATGGAGCAGTCACACAGAACATGGTCAGCTGTGTGCTTGAAGGTGTCTTGTGGAATTTCTAATCCTGTGGAGCAGAGGTCCAATACATAACATCAGCTCAATTTTTAGGACAGTATTTGGATACAGTTGAACAAACTGGCAACTTTACATCCATCCATCAATTATCTATACACCGTTTAATCTTCATTGGGGTTGCAGGGAGACAGGAGTCTATCTCAGCTGACTTATGGTGCTTTTCCACTAGCACCTACTTGGCTCAACTCGGCTCGACTCCACCAGGTTTGTGAGGTTTTCCATTAGGACGTAGTACCTGGTACTAGGTACTGTTTCAGTACCTACTCGGCCGGTGTTCCAAGCGAGCTGAGTTAAGCTGGTAAAGTGACGTCTACAGAGTGCAGGCCACTGAGTGGACAGAGAGTGACGACACACAACAGCGACTCCTTCATGAAAACCATGAAAGCCATTTAAAAAAAACAAAAAACTGGCAACACCGATGGTGCTTTCTCTGACTCTTTTACTTTGAATCTGACAAAAAGCCATAGACCAAGCAGCAGGTATACCATCGCCTCAATGCCCTCCATTGTTGTGTTGTGTTTGTGTCGCACACAAATGTCGTTAAGGGACTTCTGGGCCGCCGTGCTATGATGACTCTACCCACGATGAAGTAGTACTCAGTTGTACTGGAAAACAACCTAAACCAAACCGAGTCGAGCAAAGTAGGTGCTAGTGGAAAAGCACCTTTAGGGCGTAGCCTGGGTTCACCCTGGACAGATCACCAGTCTACCACAGGCCTACATATACAGACAAACAATCACACCTACTGACAATTTAGAATTACCAATTAACCTCAACATGTTTTTGAACTGTGGGAGGAAGCTGGAGTACCTGGAGAAAATCCATACATGTACAGGGAGAACATACAAACTCCATGCAGAAAGATCCCGGGTAGGTCTGGACGCAAACCAGGGATCTTCTAGCTGCAAGGTGACAGTACTAACCACCAAGCCACTGTGCAGCCTGGCAACTTTACAGGTATGCAGAAATAATTACTAACAGTAATGTAACCACACATGCATACCATGCTCACTGGATCACTCTAATAATTAATAATGTTAAACATAAAGCGATCGTCAGGTAAGTTCTGGAAAATAATAATTCCTGCTTTTTTTCCATGCAGATTTATGCATATATGATGCATATCAGAGATAATGATGATATTCTCTGGAAAGTATAAGTCACACTGTATCGAAAAATATGTGTGTGGTCAGATTGGACTGGGCTGTGACAGCTGCTAAGGGCTTTAAAGTGCTTTAATTAGTGCTTCTGCAGCTGCCACACACATGCTACAAATAATGCAGGAACACTGCATATCTGTTTGGTGTATAAAGATACGCACAAGTGGGATATACTGAATTTAAAGATTTTTTTTTTTTTTTTTTAAAAAGAAAACACCGCAAGGTCTGAATGCAGCAGATACTAGCTGTGGGGCCACTTTGAGATGATACCCAGACTAAGAATTAGGACTTCAAGGCAATTCATCCAGAGATATATCTGCAGAATGTTACATTTACGCTTTGAATTACCATACATATGGGAACAGCTCTCTGATTGTAATGTATTCCTCAGTATTTGAGAAATATGTTCTAAATACTGCTGGGGAGAAAATAAGATGCTAATGCATCGTGATTTGTAGCCAAGTGATTCTGCAGAGCATCAGAGCACTTTGTTTAGAGAAGCTGCCAGAAACATTTTCCTCCAAGAAATAAAATACTGCTTCCTATTGCAATTTAAACACTGCAGCAGTCAATAGTGATATTTAGCTATTTCCTCATTTAATTGGACTGTCCTGTTCACTTTCTGTATGGTCATATTGTGGTGCAGCCCCTCCACTCTTTACACTCCTCTGTCTCTGCAAGGCGTCATAGTAGCAATACGGAGATAGATAGAAAAAAAATGACTGTCTTGGAAAATTGTCACATCCAAAGTAAACAGAGTGAAGGTAAAGTGCTGCCGCAGAATTTATCCTCAGTTTAGTTTGATGGTGGTAAAGTTGGAAGGATGCTTTTTCCATTTTGTCTCCTAAAACGTGATCCATCTGCACGCCTCGTCTTGTGCGTCAGCTTCTCTCTGTGCTCGCTAGCTGTGAAGTCAACTAAACAAAGATCAATAGGATTCATCAAAGCACCTCTCTTTCTCACACAGTGAGCACTAAAGGCAGTCTGTCTCTCTGCTAACAGGCTGGCATTCATAGAGCAGGGAGGGATAAAGCTGCCAGTGTACCACAACTGTACCAAACACACACACACCTGATTTTCAACGGCCTTATGCTTCACCTGACTCTCTGTAAAAGGCAACAAGGTGAGGCCCTGCTATAAAACCTTGACAATGCTGACAGTTTATGAGGCACATTCATCCCTTCCACTGAGGCCAGCAGCACTTTAACTTTCCAATATGTAATTGATGAGAAGCGGAGCCGGTGGAAAGAAACCGGGCCGTGACACACCGACCGTCTGCTCCCACCGTGACACGGAAAAGACCTGAGGAAACGTTTCTTTACTTTATTTATCCAGGGAAACCACTGAGAACACATGCTCTTTTTCTGTAACGCCCTGCTTCATATTCATGCAGCTTCACACTTTCATACCTGGAAAAAGCTCAGTGCAACCACAGACATGTGCTGAGCGGCTCTGAAGGAAGCACTAGAGAGTAGCAGAACTAATTAAAGGGGCCTCAGTGGTAAATATGGGAAACTGTAGGAAATAATGAATTTACATGTTTGGGCTGTGCTTTGTTCTACTTTGACAGAGGTGAGGATGGCCGTGACACAGAACTATAGTCATGATTCATAACTACATCAACATCCCCTGCTTATTTACATAAAAAAATAAAGGTAATACTTTAAAATAAACACCTTAAGGGTCTTCAGACAGTATGGTGAAGACTGTACAACATTATATTAAAGAGAGAAACTCAACAAATCCAAAGATTCCCTCTGAGCAGCATGGTGAAAAGAAAAAAAAACTCTCTTTCAACAGGAAAAACCTTTTAGCAGAACCAGGTTAAGGGAGGGCAGTCATTTGTCTCAACTGGCAGGGGTGAGGGTCAAAGGGAGACACAAAAGGATAGCAAAGGGAAACAGACCAACAATTCACACCTCAACTAACCAAAATCAACATGAAGAAAAGAACAAAGCTGGCTTTGACAGTCATGTCTCTATTTGACAAGAAAAGGCAATTTTAGGAGACAAGATTGCAGTGTATGAAACACATTAGCAATATACAGTATCGTCTGGTTTTACAGTTTCCTTGAGCTTCTATGATATGACAAAAATTTGCAGCATATATAGTTAGCGAACATGGCTATTACATGGGTTCTAGTTTTTGCAACTGAGACAATCTTTTCAAATGTGAACCTTGTCCCAACACATGTTGTTTTGCACAAATACTCATTTCCCTGAAATTTCTATCACAGATGTACAAGGTTAGTACAAGTCAATAAGTCACAGGAGACATATTTATGGGAACTATGCCACGTTGAAATATATTTTTCTGGTAAAGGCAAGTAAATGGTGCAAGAAGCAACTGTGCATGCATCAGAAAAATCAGTTCCTTTCTCTATATATTCCAAATAGTGGTTGCTCGAATTTACAGTACTTTACTTTTAACATTTTACTAATATACAGTTAATAAAATAAAAGAGTTTGTTGATTTATTAGCCATGTCATGCATGTCTTCAATAATCCACTTGTTCCATCCATTATCTATACACCATACACCTCATTGGGGTTACAAAGCTGACTTAGGGTGAAGGCAGGGGACACCCTGGACAGGTCACCAGTCTATCACAGAACTACACATAGAGACTAACAATCACACTCACATTCACACCTACGGACAATTTAGAATCACCAATTAACCTCAGAATGTTTTTGGACTGTGGGAGGAAGCCGAAGTATTCGGAGAAAACCCACTCATGCACAGGGAGAACATGGAGACTCCATGCAGAAAGATCTCGGGAAGGCGGGGTTGTTGTTGTTCATGATTCATTAACTTACATTTGTTTGGGAAGAGCTTAACTTGAAGTTGTATCTCAATTCAGTGTTGTATCTCATGGATTTTTTAGAAGTTATAGTGCAACTCCTATCCATCCATCCATCCATCCATCTAGTTGGGCATGCCCAGAAACCTAGCCATGGAAGATGCCCAGAATGCATCCTGATCAGACTCTTGAATCACTTGAAGCAGTCAACTCGTTCCTGGTAATCTCCTTTAATGTCCGTAGCTGATGGTCGGAATATAAATTGACTAGTAAATGGAAAATTCCCTGTTATCCACAACCATCTGGTACAACGCCCACATTACTGCTGACACCAATCTGCCACTTTGTCTTATTACCAAGACCCCGAGATGCTTAAACTCTGTCACTTGATGCAGCGCCTACTCTCATTTAAATTGAGCTATACTTACACATGGCTGGAGCCACAAAGCACAGAGACTAAATCCCACAAACCAGCTTTTCTAACCTCCAGACACCCCAAACACTTTTAGAAAAACAGCAATGAAGAGAACTTTAAAGCAGTGAATCTAGTGATTTATGATTTTTGAGTTGCTGTTACATAAGGGCACTGCAGGAAGCCAGTGAATGGACACAGTGTAATGCCAGGAGCCAACAGCACCAGGTTTCTCTGCCGGAGGCCAATAAGGCCAAACATGCAAACACACACAGATATACACATGATATGATGCTTTTTGCTGCAGGGTCACAGCTCAGTTCTTAACTGATTCCTAATACCAGTTGAACACCCCCTCAGGAGAAAATTGTGTTTTTTACCTTACTAACATATCCATGTGGTGTTTTTATATGCTAAAAGCCATATCATGACTGAAACAAGCAGTGAGCTCAGCATTTCCACCTTGAAACTGCAGTGTAGTGGTGCCAGCCTCAGCAACACACATTGAGTTTCTCCATATGTAACAAACTTAAAAACAATCCTGTCAATTTGCTGGGTGAAGCTTTCTGTATCAAGTGTAGATGTAATATTACTGAAGAAACTACCCAGATGCTAGTCTGTAAAAGCAGCAGTGAAAGCAGCAGCTTCCCTAAAGGAGCTGTTAGGATAAGAATTTCACTAGCAGAGGTTTTAATGGACAGTTTTTAATGTCCCATGATGGCCTAACTGATGCTTTTCCACCCTAACGGTGAGTGAACTCTAAGAGCGGCACAGTATCCTTTTGCAAAAGTACTATTCAGAATGAAACACACATCCCACATAAACAGAGTTAACTGAGGACAGTGAACTCTGTAGTAGGTCACTTCAGGATATCGGACACCGGGGTAAACCTGATTCTCGCTGTCTCACAGTAACATTAAACCTGCAACCTGAGCTTTGAGACATGCCTCCATGCCAGGGCAAACAGGTAAACATGTACACACTTATCTTTCACTCTGACCCACTACTTTTGAATGAGACATGACATTGGGAGAAGAAACTGTCAGTAATGTTGCAGCTCCATATCAGTCAGTGGGCCCCATTTCAAATGGAAAAAAAGGGGGAATAAAAAATAATTTCGCTGACTAGACAGATGGGGACACGGTAACACCAAAAGTCTAACTTCTAAACACCAAAAACTGTACTTAGTTTAAATCTGCCCACCATTTTTGTCAGCATAGTGTCCCTGTGCAGTGGCTTCTAGTGCTCATGTAACACTTGCACTGCTGCCTGGACTCCCTGGAATTCCCATTATGTCAAGATTTCAAGCACTATATGAAAGTGCTGAGTCTTGTGAGGCTGCACAGTGGCTTGGTGGTTAGCACTTTAACCTTGCAGCTAGAAGATCCTCAGTTCATGTCCCGGCCTTCCTGGGATCTTTCTGTATGGAGTTTCCATGTTCTCACTGTACATGTGTGGGTTTTCTCCAGGTTCTCCAGCTTCCTCCCACAGTCCAAAAACATGCTGAGGTTAATTGATTATTCTAAATTATCTGTAGGTGTGAATGAGAGTGTGATTGTTTGTCTCTATATGTAGTCCTGTGATAGACTGGTGACCTGTCCAAGGTGTCTCCTGCCTTCACCCTAAGTCAGCTGGGATAGACTCCAGCCCTCCATGACCCTAGTGAAGATTAAATGGTGTATAGATAATCAATGGATGGATAGATCTCGTGAGTTGTGTCAAAATGGCAGCACTTAACTTTGAATTTCACTGTTGGGAAGAAGTGACAGAGAGACAAATCTGACAAACAGGGTGGGCAGAGAGTAAAGGCTGTGTTGTTGTGGCCTAAAAAACGTGTGTTATCGCCACACTGTGACCAAGCGCACTGAACCTGGTACACCCACACACAATCACACCACCATTCAGGCTGGTTGCACTTCAGACACCTAGTAGAACTCTGCCTTAACAGTCCAACACTAGGAAACACCCTTATGGCTTTTACATACTCAGTCCATTTAGTGCATATCTTATAGAGCTTCTCTTTTCGCACCTTCAGGGAAAATGTCAACTTTTCCATAATGTAAATCTCGTGTACAACATCAATCCATTCCTCAATAGTGGGTGGTTCAACTTTTAACAATTTTCTCGTTATGGTTTTCTTACTCGTTGCTAATAATATACCAAGTAATTTCTTGTCATTAACATTACAGTTGTGAAACAGTATGTCGCCTCTAGGAAACACATTTCTGGTGCGTAACGCTGTGACTGTTGAGAGAACAGCGATGCTCCTGGTGCTGCCCTCACCTGACTTAGATCCCACAGGGAGCAGAGTGACACAGGACAGTTAATACTGCCCCCCGGGGCTGTGCATGTAGGCTGTAATATGTGTGTTAACTATTAGTCTACAACATGTGCTGCCGTACATCTGTGGACCAGAACGAGTCGTGCATATACAACAACTTGTGTAGAGACCAGCCTTTCTCAGTGTGTGTGTGGCAGTACATCTCAAAGAGAAAATTGGGGGTATAATTATAGCACCACAGACAAGATAATGACAAACTGCTCTGACTTTCCCTCAGAGCCATCAAAGTTTCTCTCTTCTCTCATGAGCACTTTACCCTTTTTTTTCTCTCTGCGTGGCGTGTTTTACCCCTCAGGGAGCAAAAATCAGAGAATAAAGAGAAGTGGAAGGAGGAAAACAAGGGAAAAAGAGGTTTTGACTTATCACTCAGAGGCAACTGCACTCCCTGTTTTTAAAGCTGCATCGGGAGAGTTTACAGATTGGTGGCCTCAAATGGCAAAAAGAAAGCATTTGCTTGGGTTTTGAAGGCTTCATTAACCAGAAATCACACCCTTGGATGTCAGTAAGTTTCAAAGCTAGCTGATAAAAAAATAGGAGCCTGCTGATGTTTTCTTTCTGTTGCTCAACTCAATCCCAACACTTAAAACATAGCTGGTGCAGAGATCCGTGCTATAAGTTTTGAGCATTAGTGTGTGCAGCTGAATAAACACCTCTCTGAAACTGTTAATGAACATGAGACGCTACATGAGTGTGAAAGCAAGGACCACCAGACTAAAGAACAGTTTTAATCCACAGGCCATCAGGCTACTAAATCACTGACTGACATGCAATAACCAGAAATAGCAATATTTTGTACACATCCCTTGACTGTTTACATATGACAGTATTGCAATATTGCCATTATTTGCACACAGATTTTATTTGTAACTATCGTTTATCTAATTTTGTTTTTATTCTATTTTTATTATTATTTCTTATTTCATTTTTTATCTTATGTCATTTCATTTGTTTTTCAGCCTGTGTTTCTATTTTAAGAAACTTTTGAATCTGGACAGTTTTTCATCGCTGTCAGAGTTGGACAAGTGAGGAATCAGGAGCCTGTTGCATCTGTGGAGTGATTTTACTTCACAGTGAAACAATTTACAAAACAAAAACGCTGAGTCCTAAATAGCAACTGCTGTGCAATTTAGAGAAGAAGGTGAGAGAAATATACTCCACCCAGTCCAAAGACAACAATAAGTTGGCAGAGGACAGTCTTATGTAAAAGGTCTGTTAATAATTTGTTGTTCAGTCTGGGTCATTGCAGGTAACTGTGTCTACCATCTCAGGTTTGGTACAAAGTTTAGTCATTTGTTATTTTGGACCCAGGACTAAGTTCTGTAGAATAATTTGTCTGAATTTCATATATTTTTACAGCTGAGAGTTTTTGTAATTTCACCCTATAAAAATCGTCTTATCTTGGAAGACATTTAAGGTTTCAGTATCGTCAGATATATAACAGATACAGACACGTTTGTTTCCAGTAGATCCAAAAGAATGAATTTTCTATGACAGATATTATCAGATGAAGGCCACTTGAACAATGCAGCCGTCCCATTTCTAGAATAAACTTCACTCTCTCATTCTGCTCCTCTTCATCCTTGTATCTAGTGAATCTCAGCGACCACTTACTGTCGGAAACGTTGCTCAAGTGGCCTCCATCTGATGATATCAGTACAAACTGGACAGTAAGACCAATAGAGACACTGAAAGGGCTTTTGAGAATTTCCTTTCATTGAGTGATTTTATTCATTCATTGAGGAATGATGGCTGTTTTGCATTGCTTTCTTTTGTGTGTTAAATGACCAGCAGTTTCTCTGTTCACTGTTCAATTAAAGTATAAGAGGTCACTCAGACAATTTCATGTTTCCCATAAAAGCTCACACTTTTATTCATGTGCTAACATAACTGCACAAGGGTTTTCTAATCATCAATTAGCCTTTCAACACCATTAGCTAACACAATGTAGCATTAGAACACAGGAGTGATGGTTGCTGGAAATGTTCCTCTGTACCTCTATGGAGATATTCCATTAAAAATCAGCTGTTTCCAGCTAGAATAGTCATTTACCACATTAACAATGTCTACACTGGATTTATCATTCATTTAATGTTATCGTCATTGAAAAAAAAAAAACAGATTTTCTTTCAATAATAAGGACATTTCTACGTGACCCCAAACTTTTGAACAGTAGTGTAAATACAGTGGTGAAAAAAGTTTTTGGACACCCGAGGCATTTGTGAAATATTGCACTAAAAATCACTCTTAGGTCTTTAAGTGCAATTTCTTTTACTACATCTCACCCAAAATACTAAACAAATCCTAAAAAAGCCATTACAAACTTAAAATTGGAAATCTGTGGTGGATTCTGTCTGATCTGACACCAAATGACCTTGACAGAAAATGCAGGTATGTGACAATGTAGCAAATGGTAGACAGGAAATAATGGAGCCTTGTGTAAGATTTCAACTGATTGACAGAAACACAAGTATGTGAAAAATCAAACATTGTCAGCCAGAATTGGTGTGTATGAAACTCAGGAGACCGACACGTGATAAATGAAGGCCCTTATTTTTAGTTTATGAACAAACCAGTTTGCCACCATTATGTTTTGACAGAGATAGATTGAGTCACTGCCAACTATATGGTTATACTCATGGAATGCCACAACAGCAGAAAACTGGAAGAAAAGCCGATAATCCCAGATATGAGGAGGGAAACTTAGAAATATGATTCTACAGTGTGGGGAAACTAACTTGGAGACGTAAGCTGATGTTTTTTAGAGTTGCACCTGTCGCTGCCTGCCTCTGTCTTACTTTATTTTTGAAATAAATTGATTTTTTTAAAGAAGGTAATTGCTGTTTTCAAGAAGAGCAAGTGTTGAGAAAGACCTGAAGATTTACTGACCTGTCTGAAGACTTCTGCAGCAACACAACCCACACTGAGTGGATGCACAAATGGAACTGTGCCAGAGCTACATCAGCCTCATGGAGAGGAGGTGATATACTTCTTATATTAATCACCGCTAATTCTATCATCATAAAATATTGTGTTCTTATATAATATTCTGAAAAATAGGCTTCATTTAAGGCTTCTCATTTCAAGAATAAATATATAAGGACACAGACATACAAGAGCATTTGTGACAGACTGACTTTGTTTTGTTTGCAACAGTATTTGCTCCGATTGGATATTTATGGCTCTCTGGTTTATTAAGCTTTTTTTTTTTTATTTTAGTTTCTCTGTCATATAAATACTTTGAGGGATGCTGGGGTTTAATCAAGAGCTTATTCATTTTTTCTTTTGATTCTTGCTTCATTTTCTTGTACCAGAAGCAATTTCTTAGCTGTCAACATCACTGTGTTGGGTGTTAGATAAGTGTGGACATAAATCCCAGCAGATATGTGGGTATTTCTCAGTGAGAATTGGTAACAAAAACAATAAGCTTGATGCCTTCTGGAGAGACATGGGGATGACACACAGCGAAGGGCCTCCGCTGGGTACTTACTGGAT
This sequence comes from Amphiprion ocellaris, assembly GCF_022539595.1. Taxonomy (NCBI): domain Eukaryota; kingdom Metazoa; phylum Chordata; class Actinopteri; family Pomacentridae; genus Amphiprion; species Amphiprion ocellaris. The sequence goes on along the minus strand of NC_072786.1, from coordinate 21,583,253 downwards.
TTAAGCAGACTATATTGTATGTAGTCTCACAATTTAATTATTTCATGATTTCAAGCAAACAAGCTTGTAACGTCAGGATCATGAACCAATTTCCCTTTGATCTTGATGAAACACAAAATCTTATTTATCCATGTTTGCTTTGGCCTTCTATATTATAGGCTTCCTCCAGCCGCACAGTTTATCTTCTCAGAGAGCAAAACAGAGCGCTCATCTCCTCTAAATCCCTTTGTCTCTCTCCTTTCACAGCCCTTCTTCAGCCCTGTTCATATGCAGCCTCCAGAGATAGACAGAGACAAAAAAGAGTAAAGCCTCCTCCTCTAAATCCCTTTGTCTTTAAACCCAGAGTGACTTATCCAGCTTCCTGCGAACACATCTTAAAACCCACACCCACGGCGTATGGCTGCGCTCTGGTCTGATGCTTCCACAGCAGAGCAGCACTCAGACAGCTGCTTTGGCTTCTTTGCTGTGGGTGAAAGGTGTGACGTTCCTTTCAAGTCTGTGCCAGTCTCAGCTGCTGTGTTCCTGCATAATCTGGCCCAGGGTGCCAATTCCAGGGAGGGCGGGAGGGGAAGCGAGAGAAAACACACACACACACTCACAAACACACACAAACACACACACCCGCACACACTCGACTAAAGTGAAGGGATTGTGGGGTTAGCAGGATATGTGCAGCTGGTGCAACAATCCAGACAGGTATTATCTAGTGGCAAAGACACACGCAGACACTTTCGTCCTTCACTGATTACATTTATTTATGAAGCACTAAAATTACCCGTCTCCACAACATGATTAACGTCTCTGAAAACCTGGCCTGAGAAGTATGTGTCTATGGCACTTATGACTAAGTAAGAAAAAATCTTAGTTAAAAAAAACCAAACAAACATTTTGAGCTATGATTTCTGAAGAGAGAGCAGTCAAAAAGTTTAGAGATGGTGTTGCACATGCATGGGGTACATCACTGTCACAACATGTGGGAATAGTGATTGTGACAATTCAGGAACGCTATCAACATCAGGATTTACACACGTTTTTGAGTCCATTGGCCAATGCACATTTGTGATTTTTTCTGTGGAGCAGCATACAGCATTTTGACTGTCAGTCCTCTGCAAATTTTTCTCCTGTTTTTAAATTGGTAAATTTTCTTCTTTTAAATTTTTAACATCTTTAAGTTTATATTGTTATTGTGAATGTGTTTTAACTTTATTTACTTTGTACGGTGTCTTTGGGTGTTTTGAAGGGCACCTATGAATAAAATGCATTATTTCTCCATCAAGGACTGAAGAAGCCTCTTGGATGAGAGGTGAAACGTCTTCAAGGAACCTTCTGAAAGTCCAGTTGGATTGATTTAAACAACTTTAGATTCAGAACTGAAGAAGCCTCTTGGATGAGAGGTGAAACGTCTTCAAGGAACCTTCTGAAAGTCCAGTTGGATTGATTTAAACAATTTTGGATGACCATGACCTGGATGAATGAGAAACTACATAGACATCAAGGAGTTATGTGACAATCGGCGTACGCTTGTCTGTCTGTTCGCATGAAACTTTCAGGGAAGGTCAGAAATGATACAAGGACCAAGTGATTAGATTTTGGCAGCGATGCAGCTTATAGTCTGGATCCACGGATTTGTTAAAGATTTCTGTATCATTGTCAGATAGCAGCATGGCGTCACTGTAACTATGACAACAAGTGAACACTACGTCAGCTGCCTGCTGATGATCACATGATTGCGATCCTACAACAAATCAACCACTGCTGACTTATCAGGACTTATCCATCAGAAATGATACAACAATTGAGCAGCCATGATGGAATAACTTTTTTTTATTGTTATTATTATTATTATTATTACTTTTGTTCAGGAATCAAAAACTCAAGCTAGCCTGCTTCACCCATTGGCTGTGGCTAGATTTGACTTTAACTAGTGTCCAAACAACCCAACAACTCCAGTGGAATTTGGAAATGTGTGATATCCTACTTGAAAAAGTAGAATGGAACAGCTCTCAGTCTGAGCTCGAACTGTGCCAACTGGAATAAACCGACATCCTTCAGAAGGGAACATTACCTGGATGGCACTAGTGAATGGCAGTGGCTGTCTGAAACATGATAATGGTGCTTGAGAGGCTGTTGTTTATAATAATCTGACTAATCTAATGCAAAACATTATGTGACAGCCTCTTATATCCGTTATTTATCCTCCACTGTTTTGTTCCGTATCCAGTAAAGCTCTGCTGATGTTGCAGATATTCATATGCTGCCTGCCAGATGAAGAAGAGCTTCTTGTCATGTTTGTTTCTTTTAGCGTTGTGAGTGATGAAACCTTTCAAACTCAGGATGGTAAAGTCCGAACATTTTCAACAAGAATCAAACACAGCACAAACTCTCATCAGTCTCTGAATACTGCCAAAACAAGTGTGTTTTTGTGGACAGAAGATACATTTACTTGTTTAACTAACTGTAAAACAGGTCAAATTGCTCTGATTGTAGCTGTTGTCAGGATTGTCTCGGGGAGAGCACCATCCAATTTATACTTTTGTTTTCTTGTCACATCAAAATAAATATGCCACATTTCACATGTAAGTAGAAGTAGTTCTGTCACGGCGTCACTGTAACTATGACAACAAGTGAACACTACGTCAGCTGCCTGCTGACGATCACATGATTGTGATCCTTCTACAAATCCACCGCTGCGGACTTATCAGGACTTATCTGTCAGAATGATACAAGGAACAATTGATTAAATTGTGGGGATGTTTCTGAGTCCCATCAATTCCCGCCGCCTGCTACATATTTAGGTCATATGATTCGGTATCCGTACATAACGTACACATGCATAAGACATGCCTGTGCTGAACGCAAGGTCATTTAGTTTGTGGGTACATCTATATTACATGGACACATTCTATGTTGCTATGATTTCTGATCATCAGTAATTAATAAACAAATGCTGCATTTCTAAAAAATATGCTGCATTTCTGACAATGTCATATGAGGGAATGAACAGCCTGTAATGTCAGGATCAGGAGGAGTATTGTGCTCTCTGACTGCTTTTCTCGTTTCATTTGATTCCAGTGGTTATTAAACAAACATGGTACAAAATGGTAAGTAGTCAGAGTTTCTGATAGGTGGATTGGTTTTTTTTTTTACCTTTGGACAAACTCAGCTGACATGTTTCCCGTGTTTCTGCACAGTGATGAAACACAGATCATCAAACGATCTTCCCATCCAGCACACATACTGAACACACACTCACACACAGACTATGAACACATAGTTCCACTACAATGACTCGTCATTAATGTCCACATTAGAACGTGAGTAATCCAGGCCTGTTCCCAAACCACTGTGGGTCTCAGCACAAATCTGAACATGATTTTCCACCAGTCTCACTTCTGATCTCTGATTCAAGCAATTTGAGAGTGAGCCAAGCCCCAGCTTGGTAATAATGGTGTCTGCATGTCTCATTGAGTCTGTGATTACTGGTAGGAAAGAAACATTTCCATAAGGGTCATTACAGTGTAAGGAAACCAGTTCCTGTATACAGATGAGATTTCTCCACATGTGTCGCCTCATCAGATTACTTACTTTATTACATTTGATATCTGGGTTTAAATCTGATTGATGCTACCAGCGTTAGCCCTGAGGATGCAGAGCTTTGCCTTCACAGTGATGCATTCTAAACTCACATGAATAGGAGTTGTAAAGAAGAAGGCGTCTCTGAGCCTTTGGAAGCCTCAAAGACACCTTGTTGCTCCCTGCCCACTGTGCCTCCAGCGCTCAGCGAGACGGACGCTAAGCCTTGAATTGAACACGACTCCAGCATTTATTCAAAGTGAGGGTTTTTGTAAGAAAACCACAGAACGTGTTGTAACTGAATGTAAAACATTGTAAACAGAGAGAAAGGAAGGAAGGGAGTGCAGATTAGAAGGGAGTGGAATATTAAAGGGCTGTAAGACTGTAAGGGGGGAGATCACAGAACAGGGAGGGAGGCTGCTATTTACTTTTATTCAGTAAACTCCCCCATATTACACTCTACAAACATGCTGCACATGCTTGACTTCCTATAAATGTATGCAAATAAGGTAGCTGAAGCTGCAGGACTTGTCAACAAATGTGACGCTGCTCTGGGGGCTCTGCTCAGTTTTCCGTTGCCAACATGAAGGATTGGACATACGACCGACATGACGCCTACAATAAACATGAAGGGGTCTTCATGAAAGAAGAGGAAAGCAGGTAGCATGTTGCTGTCCAAAGTGCAAAAATCTGACTAAAAAAAATCATTAAAGCTGACTTACTTATCTGTTTAAACTGTGCATGAACAGAAACAATTTACCATTTATCCATCCACACAGCACTTCTGTCTGCAGCTCTGACTTCAGGACAAATTGCCAGAAGCTGGGCCTCCATCCAAATGTAGTGCAACGTTTAACTGAATTTCAAGAAAAATGGCAGAAGAAAATGCAAATGAATGCCTGCTTCCATTCATTACAAGGAGCTGGTTCATCGAGATAAACAGCTGGTGGTGCTAATTCTCCAATTGGGAGCCATTAAAGCATTGCAGAAGAAGAGCATATGATTAAAAAGGTGTCAGCCAAAGCTTCGGCAGTGAAAACAACGTAAGAAAGATGAAAATCTGGCCTGCCTGCTTCATGTATTTACTCTAAGGAAGCTTCCTCATGCTCCAGATCTGATGGTTCATCATTTATGTATCCTTCAAATATCAATATACCAACAGTTCCATGTGAATCAAGCCTAAAGAACATTTTGGTATTTTCACATTTTTTCTGTATTTCTGTATTTCTGCTCTGGTGCACATATCCAGTGGGTTGAAACACACTGAGATACAGTCAGTGAGGTTGCAGACAGGACTCAGCACAGACGTGATGCTAGCAAAGCTGCCACCCTCACTGTGATTATACTTAAATACTTCTATAATGCAACATCGTCAATAGCAATGCAGTACTTTTACTTACAATGGGAGTATTACTGCAGTGTAGTATTAGTCTTTTTTCAGTACAGAACTTTAGAAATGTCCTAATTTTTTGAAAGAAAAGCAGTTTTTTTCAATGAACATAACATTAAATGAATGATAAATCCAGTGTAGACATTGTTAATGTGGTAAATGACTATTCTAGCTGGAAACAGCTGATTTTTAATGGAATATCTCCATAGGGGTACAGAGGAACATTTCCAGCAACCATCACTCCTGTGTTCTAATGCTACATTGTGTTAGCTAATGGTGTTGAAAGGCTAATTGATGATTAGAAAACCCTTGTGGAATTATGTTAGCACATGAATAAAGGTGTGAGTTTTCATGGAAAACATGAAATTGTCTGGGTGACCCCAAACTTTTGAACAGCAGTGTATCTATTTTGAACCTAGTAGTAAACCAAGTAAAGTGAAAATATGGCAAAAATGTTCTTGCTCTACAATTCAAACGACCTTTCACAATCAATGGCACAATATCACACATAGAGACTGACACACACACACACACACACACACGCACACACACACACACACACACACACACACACTCACACACACACACACACACACACACACTCACACACGCACACACACACTGACCACTGACCCCAAGCACCCTGCTAAAGTTTACTCTGACTGCAGTAACACCCCACTGTGCACACATAAATATATCAATGGGACTTCACATGAGTGAGAACGTGTGGAAAAATCCTCCGCGGAAAATTAACTTATGGCAAGTCCACGTGCACCTGGTCTAATCTTAGCTGTCCAGAAAACCACTTAAAGCTCCATGCATGCTTTTAGAAGGTGTACAGTGATAAATGGCCCATAGAGAAATGGAAACAGCTGGAGAGGATGCGAGAAAGAGAGATCAGCTGGAGACAGCAGAGGACAGAAGAGGCAGAGCGGAGGGAATAAAGGACAGCTGGAGGTGTGAGGGAAGAGGCAGGCTGGGGTTAGCTGCAGAAGATAGAAGCAGGCAGACACGTGTGATAGATAGCGAGGAGGACAGTGATGAGAGACGAGAAGACGAGCAGAAACTATCCAATCTATCACCATGATAGCATCACCTGCAGCAGTGTCCCGTCTCGCTGTCTCCTCGGTAGCTGTACTGCACTCCTGACAGACTCAAACACATCTATAACCACACTAAGTGTTGGTTTCCAGCTTCTGAAAATATATATCCACACTGTTCTAAAATGTGTATTTTGCTTTGGTGAAAATGAGTCCATAAACTGCAAAATGTGTGTACTTTACATGCCGTCCCAGGCTTTTTTGAGCATTAAGTCGTTGAATTGATTTCCTACCTTTGTGGCATCCATTGGTTTCAGCTCACTTGTTTGAGATCGGTAATCTATCACAGAGAACATTAAGCCACTTTGTTCTTTGTCATAGTTACATTATTACTGCAAGCAGCCACTGCTTTGGAAGCTGTTCTCAGTGATGCATTCAAGGGCGAGCCGAGGTCAAAAAGCATAATTTCATTATGAAAATCAACATTTGAAAAAGACAAAACTCCCAGCCCAAACTGTCCACAGCTTGAAGCCTCAACTGGTTAAATTCTGACCCTCCTAGCTTGCTCTAGTTACACTCTTCCTGGACAATGAGGAACAATTACCAAAATGATGGGCTCAGATAGCTGAGTCCATTTTAGTTCCAAGTTGGTAAATTTCCCAGAACCATTGAATGCCTGTGGCCAAAGAATCTCTTGTCAAATATTTCATCCATAATCTGTCTTGGATGGTCTCTCATACCTCCTTCAAACACTTCAGCCATCTGTACGGAAAAAAAGTCACCAAAGTCAATGAAACATCTGCTAAATTGCAGGAGGGTAAAGCTGGTGGTGTCCTGCAGTGGAGTCTCTGTAGTATGCATATGACACTGAGTGAAAACAGATGTTTTTAATTCCTCAGAAAGGCAAAGTACCTAAAATGATTCAAAGAGCATTTTTAAAAATGCTATCAAATCCATATGTACCAAGCCTTTTGGATGCTCATCTCTATCTCCTAAAGAAAACCTGCAAAACCCATTGAAAATCTGTAAGATCTATAAGTAACAGAAAGATGTATGAGATATTAACAATTTTTTTTTTTAAATCAGCAGTAATAATGCAATGCATTATCAGTAAAAATAGGCACATTAACAGTCTGTGAGACATCAAGAGAGCAGCGTCTGGTGTGTGTGATGCAAAGAAACGTTTCAAATGGAAACTGCATCAGAGGAAAACACATCAGAGGGAGAATCAGTCACAGATGATGATGTTTGTGCATCCAAAATCCAATGCTGAAGTTCTGCTTTTCAACTTCATAGTGCAACACAATCTGCTGATGGCTATAGGGGACCAGCTGATTGATCATTTACCAAACATATGCCTATGTTGATTTTTTTATACTCTTTATGATTTTAAGCATTTTAAATAGATGAAAAACTGTACAATTTAGAGACTTTCTGTATAAACTGACATGTATGCAAACCTGTAACTTGCAGTTCATCATTCAAAACTGAGTGTAAATCTATCATTACCAACAAGCGTGTAAAGATTTGTCAGTATGTACAATATAATACACAACTAACTCCTTGCCACTCTGAACCACAGTGAAGTCCATAAAAAGAGAACAAAACAATATCTTAAGCTCCTGTTGTACTTCTTTTCCAGTACCATGGCTAATCATTGCCACTTATTTGATAAAATGCCATTTATACTGATGGTTAAGTCACAGACAGCAGAAGTCAGTGGGTTAATGATAGCGGCTAATGCTTCTTCTAACTGGTGTCTAACTCCTCCTTGCCTTGAGGGTAAAACTGTTCCTGAGCTGTGTCCTGTGATGCAGGGTGACTGAAAATGCCATTAGACTTAACTTGAAAGTCTTTGCTTGCGGAGTTTTTTCCTGTTGCTGTAGCAGTATTGATGGCATGATTCAACATTTGAAAGAAAAACTGAAGAATTTTGTTGAAGTTGGGTAGAAGTGTCTGTTCAGTAGGAAACTAGATCCCTTCATTTTTCACCTTAGAAACGCCTTAATCTCCAATTATCAACGATCTTAATGGCATTTAGAAGGATGGTTAAAGAATAAATTAGTGATTTAAAATCTTGTTGATTTTTTTTAAAGTTGAAAAGTGTTTTTAAAGAGGAAAAAATGCTAAAAATGAAAATGGAAAATGATCCTCTATTTTACAGGCTGCTAAAACACAAAATTTTGCCTCTAAACACCAAAAACTGTTGCTAGTTTAAAGGTGATCACCATTTCTGCAGCATAATCTCCCTGTGCAGCAGCTTCCAGTGCTCCTGCAGCACTTGCAATGCTGCATGGACTCCTTAGAATTCCCATTATGTAAAGATTTCAAGCACTATTTGGTCGTGCTGGATCCTGTGAGGCTGCACAGTGGTTAGCACTTCCGCCTTGCACCTAGAAGATCCCCGGTTGGTGTCTCATTTCTCTAGAAAACAAAACCTTGACAGAAAGCTTTCAATTCTGCACATAACAGCTTTAAGGCAACCAATTACTCGATTGGCATCATCCTTTTAACAACACTTGCTTATTGTCTTCCAAATCTGATTTTCTTACAATATAGCTTATGAATGCAATACTTTTTGGCAGACACATCTAATCTGATGTGTCTGCCAAAAAGCCTCTTTTTACCCTTAAATCCAATAGTTGCTTTGAAAGCTGGAAATCATCCTCAAACCCATCATAAGCTCTGGAGTGTGGTCAGCAATAACGTGCATAAAATACACAAGATCTGCAGTTAATAAACACAGCTGTGCAAAACCACAGATACGATTCTATAGGATTACTTAGAAGTGAGAATCTTTTTTATATTTTGATCAGATCCGTAATAAAGCTCCCCCCACACACACACACTTTGACTCATAAAGGTGTTAATATGGGTGAGTTTTCTCATAAAATCCTACCTAGTGCAGCTGTAATAGTAATTATTAATGGATGGTGCTGTGCTAACTCAGCAGCTGAGACCTTCGTCACCATCTCCATCTCATCCTACTGTCTTCCCTCAGTCTCTCTTCACCGTAAACTGCCCAATAAAACACCAAAGTCATTAAAGCTGCATCCCGTAATATGCTTTAATTTCATGCCAGCAGTCACACAGTTATAGCAGGTGTCATGTTCTCAATGGCTGCCATCTTGTGAAGCTCTTTAAATTGAAATTGTAAAATGCTAAATGAAGTGAGGCTCCACTGACTGCAGCAGACACTGACAGCTGTTCATAGAGACGTGTGAGGAACAACCTGCTGATTCCAAACTCTTACCGCAGCAGTTTGTTCTCTCCTCTCTGTCTTTGTTCAACTTGGGAATAATCTCCGTCCTTTCTTGTCCCTTGTTGTCTGCTCTCATTCCTGACAGACTGAAGGTGGCTTTATTGCCACGAGGCCCCGACTACCAGACGGAGGATCATCAGCGTCCATTATGCTAATTCTATCCCCTGGAGTTTCCACAGCCAGTCAGACTGCTGTCACTTCAGGTACCGATGTATGTCATCGACAATGAAGGCCGAGCAGCAGTCCTTGCACACAGACAGGCAAAAACACAAATGCTAAACTGAAGCTAGCTGAGGGACTTGTTGGGTCAGACCTCTGACAGCTGGGTGAGGAGGAGAGTAGAAATAGAACAGATGAGGACGAGACAGACTTAAAGGGAGTGAAGGGGGCGTGTTGTCCTACCTGTGTGGGGTTGTAGAGCTCCTGCAGGGCGTTGCGGGACCCTTTCCTACAGCATCCATCCACCACAAAGGGGTTCCTCCGCATGACTGCAAAACAGAGGAGACAACAGTAAGAACTGAGGATTCACAAACCAACCAGCTCTGTCATAAAACAAAACTCTGAGGTTAATGTTTTTGTCAGGATGCAGCACGAATTACTGCCAAGGTATAAATCCTACTGTTTATATACTGTCTGCACTAAGTAGACTCTATAATAAACAAAACAAAAAAAAAAACAACAACTCTGCGCTCCTGAGCTCAAAGTGAAGCCATAAATAACTCAGCCGTTATTCGGTAATAATGGTCAGGTGAGACAAATTCTGAAACTATTTAGTTGAACTGCAGGCTGTATTTATACTACCATTCAAAAGTTTGGTTTCAACCAGGCAATTTCCTGCTTTACATGAAAACTCACACTTTTATTCATGTGCTAACATAGTTGCACAAGGGTTTTCTAATCATCAATGAGCCTTTCAACACCATTAGCTAACATAATGTAGCATTAGTAGGAGTCCACCCTAATCAAAGCTCAGTGTTTCCCCGCAGAAGTGGCCAAATTGTTATTCTCTATCAAGAACATCAGTGTAGTCCACGATGAGGAAAACTTGTTTGATGATGACACAAATGACTAAAGGACTAAATGACATAATTCGGATAAGTGACTGTGACTATGCTTTCATTTTAACCAAGGATTGTAGTGGCTTAGCCCTATCCATAATTTAGCTATAGTTTAACATAATGGCTACCTCTCTGGAACCTTGGTTACTGGATATAAAGAAATGCTGTCACTGAATACAAACATTTGAACAGTAGTGTACATAGAGCAGATAAAAGACATGTATGGAAAGAAATTAAAACAGTAAAATATTTATAGCATGCAGCGTCTTTGTTTTGAGTATTTAAAACAACTGAGGGCCCTTAATGTAAATGATGATTGTAGGTTGATTTTTGTAAAACAAATAAAGAAACTCAACTTTCTTTAATTTTTTTCTTTTCATGGTTTATGCCATTAGAACTGTATCATACTGCACTGAAGACATCTTTTAGTCCTCTCTCCTTCTAGTCATGGTTGTGCTGTTTTCATAGAGGTGCAGGACTTTATATTGTAGCGAAAAATGAATCCACAATGAGAAAAAATGTGACAGGAGTGGTAACAACCCAGAAAGAGCTCTAGATTTAGAGAGTTAATACAGCCACACAGCATCAAATCAGCCACTGTGGCTAAACGTGGTAATTTCAGGATAATAGCATCGAATTGATCGCATTGACATATTAATGGGACTATGCTCCTGTGATTGGTGCAAGATTGAATCCAATTCCTTCACTCCCTGCACCTCCACAGGAACACCGAGTTTGGAACCATCACTTTAAAAAAGCAACTACTGCAAGTAGGAAGCAGAAAGCTACAGGGATAAATAATGAGAGAGTGACTATATGCCAAGGGCAAAGCCACAGTTCAGCGTTTGTTTGGCTGCATCTCAGCTCTTTACACAACCCGATACAGAGCAGTAGCTGCTGGCAGCAGCTCAGTGGGAGCAGCCAGCGCTATACCCTGCCTCCGCCAACACACTCTTTTCAATTACTCTGAACGGAAAAGCACTGAAGGACGGCACAGGATCGACAGGAAGGGAAGCGAACCACTAATGAGAAAGAGAAGGATTTAACGGCAGTTTGTGCCACACGTCATCTGCCTCATGTTCATGGATGAACATGTGCCCCTGCCATCAGGAAAGCTGATAATAGCAATAACAAATGACAGACATTCACACTTCTGGATACATTTCTGTTCAGTACATTCCCATCATGAAACCTACCAGTCAAGATATAATGCTGTCCTGGCATTCAAATCCTAAGATGTGAAAACTATACACCAGTGTGGACTACAGTATGGAGTGTCAACCGTCAACACAATGAAACAGATAACCATGAAAATAAGTGTTTCAGTGCTGTAGGGGTTAAAGTGCCACAAAGAAACACAGCAACTGTGAAGAGATCTAACATGACAAGGAGGTGACTGCAAGGAAGCACAAAGTACACACAAAGAAAGAGAAACAAACAGCAAAGAGATGCAAACCGGCCACAAAGAGCCCAAAGACGACAGCAGAAAGATACCGAGTAATACATAGAGACAAAAAGAGACCAGAAAGAGACACAAAACAGCTGCAGACACTAAACAACCAAAAGAGTCAAATCAAATGCAAACAACCAACACAAGACACACATTAACAATGAGATGCAAGGCAATCACAACTGGATGTAAAATGATCATAAAGCAGACACAAAGAGCACCAAAATGAGCAGATAAATGTAAAATGAATATGAAAAGACATAAAAAGATCACAAAATGACCACAAAAAGACAACCATAACCACAAATAGCAGAATAATGACCACAAAGACACGCAGTGTTGCTCTGATTGACATGTCAGGCCATAATCTCACTAGGTCTTAACGATGCAGAGTCATCAGCCACTTACACATTGAGATTATTGGACATACACAGCTCTGTATGTGTTTGCCTGTGTCTACTTTGTACATTTTGGCAGAGGTACAGGCTGCAAATTTGCACATCTGCTGTGCAAAGCTGATAATGTCAGAATCCATATTTGCTTGCCTGCACACCTGCTCATGCTCTGACAAATCTGTCGACCACAAACATGTAAATCTGTCTCTGCTTTCTGGCCACTGCACACAACATCAGCAAGATAACGACGTTGTTCGCGTCTGTCAGTATTTTCAACTCTTACAACCTCGCTTGTTCTTCTTGCACTGGTCATTTTCCCCTTCAGAAATCAATAGAATTCGTCTTCTCTTCTTCTCATCTCACATCAGTGGAGCATCAAAGCAAAGAAGAGAGAAGGAGACTGTTGATTTTTTAAAATCCTGGTTAAAAATTTAAGAATGGAGCGTGCTGAGGTTGCTGCTGACCACAGATCCAGGCTGGATCGCTGTATGAGAACTGTAATCCCTCTATTGGCCTGAACCTGATCCATTGACGGAACCCTGGGGATCCGGCTGAGAGCTTGTTAGTGTAACGAGCCCCGACAGACAGCCGTGACCTTCACACGCCGAGGGGAGGATGGAGAGAGGCGAGGGATGCCTTTACACCTTCCATGCACACGCACACACACACACACACACACACACACACACACACAAGACAGCGTGATTGATAACCTTGTTGCTAAAGCCGGTCTTTAATAATGCAGTTCAGCACTCCGTCCTACTGTGGACAATGTAAACAGGCAATTACTGCTTTCTCAGAGGACAAAAGCCCTCAGTGCAATAATGCAATCATGGAATATTTGCTTTTTAGGCTCGCTCCCTCCAAAAAACTCACGCACATACACATTCCCACTAGCAGGCGGCTGAATCAGCATAGCAGCGGTGACTGCTGTAGACGCAGACTGGAGGTGAAGTAATGAGGATTCAGTTGAGGTAGTGTGTGTGTGTGTGTGTGTGTGTGTGTGTGTGTGATTGGACAGTGTGGCACTGATGGGTCACAGAGCCAGGGTGATATCTATCTGCTAGCACCAGTGAGCCTGACGCTAATGACGACGGGTGCCAAAATGAATCAGGGTGAAGGCCAGCTGAGTGTGAACACCAATAGACGCGATCCATCCAGTTTATTTGTCCTTCCCTTAAGCAACAGTCCAGTTAGTCACTGCACTGAAAAAGGCAGTTTGTTGTACAAGTAAATGAGGCACTGTTACTGTGGCAGCAGCAGCAGCTCACTTGTTTATCTGTGCAGAGGCACTGTAATGCATCGCATGGATTTTACTGCTTACCCACAGAATAATTAGTGTGGCTATAAATACATGACATACCGCATGTTTTTAGCGCATGGTCTATGACAAATAATTATAATAATATAAAAATAAAAATGAAGAGACGTGAGGCAACCATAAAGGGCTACAAAGACGCATAATATAAACACAGAGACACAAATTGACTACACAGAGACAAAAAACAAGCACTAAAAGCCCACAAAGAAACACAAAAATGCCCACTGATAGATGCAAAACAACCACAGAGACATAAATCCTCACACAATGCCACAAAAAAGCAGAGCCAGAAAATGACTACAAGACAACTGCAAAGACACATATTGCACCTGAAAAGACATATCAGTCACAATGAGAGGCACTTGAGAATCTGTGCATGGATTTTACCTTTTAATTAAATGAATATTAGTGGATACTAGGTTAAAAAAAAAAAAAAAGTCTTTCATACCAAGAGATTTTCTTAGTGCATTTTCAATGTTCTACACATGTAGTAAAATAAAATATCAACAAAGAGACCGTAGAGAGAGATGGAAATATACAAAATATGTGAAAATCCTCAACTTTTAACATATTGGAAATATCATATTCAAAGTATCCTCCTAATAATTTTTAACTAAAATCAAGCATTAAGCAGAACAAGGAATAAAAATTAACTAGCATTTGATTTTTCTACAGCAATTTATCAGGGCTTTTTGTCAAAGTGCCGCTTTGAAACATTGAACTAAGCTCTGACGGAGGGAATTTGAGCACCTGGCTTTAAAAATCTCAGCTTTTCAGGTTTTGATGATCTTTTTCAGACTGTTTATTGTTGGCAGTCACTCAGAAAAATCAATAAAGCACAACCTCTAGGGCAATGCTGATTCAAAACACCTGTTACAAAGCCCTGGTGCACAAAGTTCAACAAAAAGGACCACAAATATTAGTTTTATTCATCCTTCTTGGTATTTCCAACCAATTTTAAAGTGAAAGTAAGTTCTATGTAGGTTTATGCTGATGTGACCCCCCCCCCCCGGAGACAGAGAGGTGAGAGAGAAAAGCTCATCTCTAAATCCCTTTGTCCTCACATGGTGAATAACTACCCACACACCCTGACATACCAGCTATATTAAATCCGTCTACACAGGTCTTATCTGAGCGCTCCGGTCTGCTCTGATGCCTCCAGGTATATACACAAATACACACACGATACGCACAGACAGCGAGCAGACACAGCTGAACTGTTTAATCTGCCAGTAATCCTGTCTGTGGTCTGTCTGCTACCTTCGACTGGCCGTTGATCCCTCACACCGGGAAACCACTGGGGCCGATCCTAAAACCGGCTTCGGCAGCTCACTGTGCAACCAGCCTGCATCCCACCCAGCCAACGGGAACACAAGGTCACCCCGCCAACACCTGGCTCGCTGGTCGGTGGGAACGGAGCCGTTGCCATGGAAACCGCTACCTTTTACCATCCTCTCACCTGTACCGGCTGGCTGGGCTCCTCAGCTCTGGAATCAGGTAAGGTCATGGGAAAGTGGAACCTTTTCATTTGTTCAGTGCTGACAGGTGCACTATTGCAGCGCACGCACACACACACACACACACACACACACACACACACACACACACACACACACACACACACACACACACACACTCATAATGAGGATGCTAACAGGCTCCAGTATCAAGCTAAATATGACCGTTACTGTTCCTTCATATGAGCGCGTACATTTTTGATGCTCCAGACAGCAGAGCACGTTGAATAATGCAGGACCCCCGTGTGTTTAGAGGAGAAACACGAGTGCTGGAATTTAACAGCGACGCCCTTTCAGGTCCAGAGAACCTTAGTGGAGCCAGCAGATTTCAGGAAAGGCAGGAAGCTGGAGCAGAGCTGTGGTGGGAAAAACAAGCTGGAGTCACCATAGCTGAATGTGACAGGCTGATCCTCCAAGCGGTTATGTAAATGTCCTTTTTAAATGTTCAGTAGATACTGCACTCCTAATGTGTGGTGCAGAAACAGATTTAGCATTTTATGATGGATGGAGTACAGACAGAAACTGAGCCCTTAACTCATAAATAAAAGATGTGGAGCTCATAGCTTCTTATATGAACACAGTAAATAGAGCAAAACTTCAACTTCATCAATACTTTTAGCCTTCATTTGTAGAATTTATTATTGACAGTTGCATTTTGCTATTAACCTTTAGATCACGAGTGTCAAAGCCACTTTAGTTCAGGAGCCACAGACAGGCCAATTTGATGTCAAGTGGGCTGGACCATAAAATCACAGCATAATAACTGATGAATAATGACAACCCCTTTTTTTCCTTTGCAAAACAATGTATCTCGAAAATGTTCACACTTAATGAGACAACTTTGTACAAAGTACGATGAACAACCTGAAATTTCCTAAGAAAAACTAAATGCGATTTCAACAATATTGTACCTCATTTTATTTACACAAATGCATTGCAACTTATAGATCACAGTGTCTAGAACTCAGTGATATAGTATTGCACTTTATGAACAAAACAACTTGTCAAGATCTAGAAATTATTTAAAATTTATAGTTTTACAAATTTCCAATGTGCAGTTAATGTCATCTCTGTAATTTTTGCCCTTTACAAAGTCGTCTCGCAGGCCGAAATGGACCCTCTGGTGGGCCAGTTTTGGCCCATGGGCCGTATGTTTGACACACCTGCTTTAGACGTATAGACAGTTATCACTGAATCAAATTCTTTTAATTCTCCTGCAAGATCTGAAGCCTCTTTTTCCACTGATTTCTAAGCAGGATTATCAACACACGATGAGAGTCACAGAATAACAAAAAGAGACAAAAAGAAAAAGAGACTGAATTTACAGGTTGAAAGTTTACTGTGGGTATAAACCGCACAAATTACAACAATTACCAAAAATCTATTTTATTCACTCAACTTACAAGCCCAAAATCTGGTAATATATCAGCTAGTTCCTGCCCCAAAAATCCATTATTATTGTATTATTTCAGAACTAGTCAATCTTTTCATAATTATGGCATACTACTGCTACAAAGCAAAATAATAACTTTACTTTGTAGCCCAAACCTTTGTAATATTACAGCTCTAGAATCTCTATTAGGGGCTGATTTAAGATATCCAGTGTTAGACTGCAGAACTGAAGTCACAGAAAAGTGTATATTTGATTTGATTGTGGAGACTTAATTAGAGCCAGTAACTAGTGTTCGCTGCATTCAGCCAAGAGGCACTTCAGGACTTCAGCTAATTACAAGAAATGGTGTGTAAATAATTGCACAAGCTCTCATTTTGGAACCAGGTTTTTACAGATATGTAAATCTTGGTTCCATTTTCTTCTGTCCTAAACACAAGTGTTTGTGACTGTGACTACACAATGAAATTAAATTGGCATGAGCATTACCTGATAGACCTGGTAGACCACATCAGATTTATCATCTCCTGAGGAAAACCTAAAATGACTGTGAATAATTTAAGAACCACGACATTTAAAAACTCATATAAATTCATAGAACTACTGAAAATATGAAACCATCCAAGAGCTGTCCAGTCCATTTCCCCCCTACACACACAACAGACTCACTATGTGCAATAAAGAACTGAGTCTTGCACTGGATTGTATTTTACACTCATCCTACTGCTAATGTGCACTAAGACTGTTCATATATTTGTATATTTTAAGTACTTTTTTTATTTTATTTGTACATAGAGTGCCTTTTTTCTATTTTTTATACATAGCAGGGAGTCACCAATCATAATTTCGCTGTGTGGAAACACAATGACAACAAAGATTCTTGATTCCTGATCCAAAACACGTTCTTAACACTACTGGTGCTGTCTGCTGGTGGTGACCTATCACGGTGTGACAGATGTTCATGTTTAGACACCCTTCAAAGGTTACTGCAGTTGCCATCTTTGATGTCTGTTACCATGGTTACATGCCATGTTTGATATCAGATTTGCTATAAAAGAAACATCATCATTCTGCCAAGGAAAGCAGCGGAGTTATGAGACGATCGGCGCTGGATTGTCTGTTAGCAACAGTATGGTTGTTCCAGAATTGGAGGACATTTTACATTCCACTCATCAAATTTCAAATAATTCATGTACAAAATATTAAAACAAGCAGTTGTTGTGTAAATATACCTGTCCTGAGACCAAATTAAAAAAAAAAAAACTAGGAGAAATAGATGTTTGAAAATATTTTTTAAAATATCAAATAAGTCTAATAAATAAGTTCCTCCTAAAATGTCATTTTTCTATTGTCCCACCCCCCTGATGACAAAACTGAATCTCAAATAAAACAGTTAAAATGAAATTTAAATCTCCTTTTTGGTACTATTTTTTTCATTGATGTCTGTTGTAATTGTCGGATTTTTTTTTTTTTTAAATCAACATAATATTTTAAATATGAATTAATATGCATAGAACGTGTGTCCCACAACAACCCTGTTAGCGTAACCTTTTTAGATGGTAGAAGAAGAAAACAGTGAATCATATGAAACACTGGAATTAACATCATCTAACAGTTTTCCTAAAGAATGGGTAGAGCAAAGCTATGTCCTCTCTTCTATTTTTCATATTTTCATAACATTGTCAGCCTTGATTGAATGTCTCACTCTACCTCATATTATCAGGGTCAGACTAATTCTTTTGACTGTTTTCCATCAGTCAGTTTGTCCTCTTGGTCAGCAGTAACAGCTAGCTAAATATCTAGCTTCTACTGCTGAGAAAAAGCTAACATTAGCATGGATTAGCAACCCTGTTACTGTGATTAGAGTAGGGTTAGCAAACAACAAATAAAACATGGAATAAAAATGGTACCATTGATGTGTAAGCTGAGCCAATCAAGTCTTTGATAGTTTATTATCTATTATTGATGAATATGGAGCAGAAAATTGTAAAAGAGAAGGTTTATTTTAATTTTCATCCAAATCCGTTTGCTTTTGAGAAATGTTGCGAACAGACAGACAAACAGACAGACAAACAGACAGACAAACAGACAGACAAACGTACACTGATCATCACATAATTCCTTGTTTTTTGGCGAAGTAATAATTCCAGCTCACATGAATGAGAACTTTGACCAGCAGCTCCTGGAAGCTGTCTGAGGTACTGAGAAGTCATTTTAAAGAACTCCATTTACCATTCCCTCCCTCTTCCTCCCCCCTCATCACCCTCCTCCTCTCTGTAGACACCCCTGCCAGCCCAAACACCAGCGGCCCACTCAGTCTGCAGCACGTATGCCGAAGGTAAGAGATGCTCTGTGTGCTGCACAAATATCCACACACAGCACAAACAGCACACACACTATTCTGCTTTCATCAGTGGCAGTGGGGATGCTGTCACGCTGACATTCCCCCGCCTCTCCTCCTCCTCCCTGTCACCGTCACCCCACTGCTGGAAAAACGTTTCGATCCGAAGTTTATTAGTCCTTCTGAAAGCAGGTGGAGAGAACCTGGTAAGCCTCCAGCTCGACACAACAAGCAGAGCTCTCTGTCACGCGCTAAGAAGGAGAGCGAACACTTTAAGTCCTCCCTAGTAAACCTCAATGGCCCCATGCAGCTTCCTGCACGGCTCCTCTAAATGAAGCAGCACTGTGCGCAGGAAGGTCACAAGCAGACCGATTTCACAATTTACCTCAAACACAGAACAAAGTGTCTTTGTTGGCTTTGGGAGGAAAAAGGACAAAACAGTGACATTTCAGTGAGAGCAGAGCACCATGAAGAGCTGCTTCTGCCAAGGAACAGGATTCAAGGAGAAAAGGTTCATGAGCAGAGATGGAGAGCTCAGAATAAAGAGTGTCACTGTATATTATCTGGCTCTTCCTTCAAAAAGGATGCTGTGACCATCCTGTACAGAAGCTTATTTCTGCCAAGAAAAGAAAAACTAAAGGTAACAAAAACAATACAAAATATACACTAACAGTCAGAAGTTTGGGTTCACTTAGAAATGTCCTTATTGTTGAAAGAAAGCAGTTTTGTTCAACGAAGATAACATTAAATGAATCAGAAATCCAGTCTAGACACTGTTAATGTGGTGTATGTTCATTAGGCTAACTGGAAAGCATAGGTGTACTAAAATTGGTTTTGGTCATCAGAGGTTTTCATCACATTCTTTGATTCACTGAGTCTTTGGGAGTCTTTCTAAAGATTTGCTTTTAGTTGGTCATAAAGGGAAATACTCAATCTGTCAAATTAGAACTAATGCTATTACTGGGAGGTGATTCAGTTTTGAATAATTTAACAGTTAAGTGATATTTCACAGGGTTGGATGTACTTCTTTCATACACTGTAAATTCACAGTTTGTTCCTCAGATCCCTTGTTGCCAAAAACTAATTATTGTTTCTTTGACCTGAAGTTAAAGTGAACAATTTTTTTAGTTTAATTCAAAAATTCTCCTTTAAACATGGGCTCTGTTCTCACTTGAAACACGTTATAAGGAGGGACTGTGGAAAAATAAATCAGACCCTTCAAAGTGCAGTAAACATCAATCTGCTGGACCTCATGATGTGTGTTTGCTACTGACTCAAAGTCACCTAATGCAAAACAAGTAAATCAGTAAATATTACAGAGCGCTGTATTTTCTCAGCGTTTGATTACACTCAAGGCGCCTTATAATCAGCGGGGCCACTCCTGCACATGCTCAGTATGGGCCTGCAATCACGCGCAACATCTGCCGTCATCTATCAGCAGAGGATTATGGGCCACTGGAGGAGGATTAATTTGTCGCTAATCTTACCTTCACAGTGGGAGAGGGTGGAGACGCACTTCACACTGGGCAGGCTGCACATCAGCCAACACACACAGACACACAGCATCGATTGGTTCTGAACACTGTCATACACTGCTGCTGCTTTACGGCTGTGTAAGGTTTGTTATCGGCCTCCACAAAACTGAAGTGCTGCAGCCTAATTGGGATTTAAATGAACAATGCAAGCAGAGCAGAGAAGTAGAGATACAGGTGATTAGCAATGTTGGCACAACTTCATTAAACAAGGCCCAATAAGAACTTGGGGAAGTGATTTTCTCACTGTGTGTGTGTGTGTGAACGTGCAGCCTATAAAACCAATCAAGTCTCCAGTGATGATTGGCTGCGTGTGTCTCTTCCTGGTTAGAGTGCTCACGCTAATCCCCTTAATGATGATTACTAACATGGCCATAATACACAAGCAATTATGGCTCCGACAGTCCTCACCTCAGGCTCACAGGCAGAGTCAGGAGGAGAGAGAACTCCTGATAGTTGTCTTAACTACATTTCTGCTCCGCTCAGTCTTATCGTCAGTCTGCATCATCATAATCATCCGTGGAGGTTTTGACTGACAGCCGTGTGCAGCAGGAGCCAAGAAATGTCAATCAATGCACCACAGTTTGACGATATGATGAAATTTGCACGAAAACCGTTTCAAAAACAGTTTCACTGACTGACTAAAAAAGAAAAAAATTGTAAGACCTTGCATAGGCCATTATGCCTGTAAGATTCTTGCAACTAGCGCAATAATAACGCCACCATAAAACAGCATTACACCTCAAGAATGATGCAATGGGCTGTGAAATGTAAGAAAAAGAAATCAAGAAATCAAGGGTCATTGAAAATTCCTTCAGAAGCAAGACCATGTCTTCTGAGGCATTTTAAAGCTTTGGTCATAATACATACGCTACCGTTCAAAAGGTTTGGGGTCACTGAGAAATGCCCTTATTTTTGAAAGGAAAGCAGTTTTTTCAATGAAGATAACATTAAATTAATCATAAATCCATTCTAGATATTGTTAATGTGGTAAATGACTATTCTAGCTGGAAACGGCTGATTTTTAATGGAATATCTCCATAGAGGTACAGAGGAACATTTCCAGCAACCATCACTCCTGTGTTCTAATGCTACATTGTGTTAGCTAATGGTGTTGAAAGGCTAACTGATGATTAGAAAACCCTTGTGCAGTTATGTTAGCACATGAATAGAAGTGTGAGTTTTCATGGAAAACATGAAATTGTCTGGGTGACCCCAGATTTTTGAACAGTAGTGCAGTATTGATTATTCTTGAAACGATATATCGCACTATATTTTTTATAAAAAGCCAAATAACTGGATGTTGCGACACTTTTTTAAATGAATTCTTCAGTTTTCAACAAGAATTTCTGCAGTTTTATGTATGTCACTGTCTGCAGTGGAGTCTGACACAGGCAGCAACACAATGTGGTCCCTGGCAGCGTTGTGTCACTACTACACAAGCCTACAGTGTGTAATATTAGCACAGAATGTCAATTTGATGTTGTGGAATATCTCTCTGTATTTTCTAGAGAGAGAGAGAAGAATACACTGTTTTACACATATGGATCATATGATGCATTATGACAGTTTTTGGGGTGACTGATAAATGGGTCGACCTTAACTTGACTCCCTAATGCTCTCCACTTGCCCTCTGGTGACCATCTTCAGCTCTCTGTCTGCTGCTGTCAAAGAACTGCTCAAGACTTTTTAACGATTTGTTTAGTACTATGGCTGTGATTGTACTAAAAGAAATTACACTTGAAGACTTAAGAGTGATTCTTAATGCAATATACATGCAAATGTATGGGGTGTCCCAAAAATTTTTTCCACCACTGTATATGTCTCTGTATGCAATGAATTTAACACCTAATAAGACAAGAAACTACCATAAAATGTAGGAAATACAATAATGCCAGTGGCATGATGTCTCAATAGGGACATACAGTCTGAGCATTTAAGCCTTATAAAGCTAATTAGTGTTTAGGCCAGTGGCTGCCAGACAGTCAGGGGGCGGATCTCACCTAAAGCTACATCTACACTGACATATTTTTATTTTACAACACATAACTTGTGCTACATCTAGCCTCTAGTTTTAGGCCCCTTTAGACAGAGAATTTTGGGAACATTTTAGTGTGGATGATGACCTTTGAAACTGATGACGCAGACTCACGTATGCATTTTCTGATTCTTAAATGTCACTATGTGCCATTTCCCGATTCATCCTCCCACTCATCATGTTTCCCTGAAGATAAAAAAGACATCAGCCTTGACCACCAGTGATTAATTCAACAAGGATGTTGAGCACTTGAGGAATTCTGTGGTCATATGTGTCACCATTGCTGTTCTTCCTCCATCCCATTTTGTGCTACTAAGCAACCAGCTCCCTGCTTTGTGTTTACACCGGCTACTGCGTGATTCAGTGTACATGAATGGTCATGTGGTGCGTGTTTATTGGTGTGTTAATATGAACAGGGATTATATCTGAAGCATTGCTGAAACACTGCTTCAGATGAAGGTTGTTCTGTTTATAAAATTTAAAATTAAAATGTGATAGCGTGGATGTAGCTTAACTCTTAGGTGCATAAGTGAGTCAAAAACGACCCTGTGAGGTTGTTTTCTTGTAATATCTTTGTAATGAAAAGGTTTTTATCATTTTATATTCCAGCTAAACTGTAATATTTGTATTACCACCCCAAGCTCTTTATCACTAGTAATATCATACAAGAGGTGATGCACAAACTTGGAGGGACAGAGAGCAGCAACAGTTAGAGGAAAAGAGTGGAAAAATGTCTACAAAATGGATGGCATTCTTCTATTGCTGTTCTGAGTAATATTCTTCTTTTTTAATCATCAAATTGTTCAAAATCTGTTAAAGTGAAAAATAAACATTTCAAACATGAAGTCATTCTTGTGTGGAGGACAACATAATTCAAACAACAATATAAATTATTATTCCTAACTAAAATGACAAAAATTACATAAAAACTCTTTGATTCTTATACGGGTCATTTTTGACCCACTTATAGTGTCCACTGACTCATTCATCTAAGGGTTAAGTCCACTGACTTTGATGGAATGTACTGACTGCCAATCCAGCTCTGCCTTAACAACATTTAAAATATAAATGTTGATTTATTCCTATCATACATAGTTGTTAGATCGTTTTAGAAGCCTGGCAATTACCTTTAACCAATTCAGGAAAATAACACGGATTTTCTCTTAATATATAGTAAAGATGTGAGTGTCACATTCTGGTTTGTGTTTAGTCATTTCTTTGCTTTCCTACTGAGAAAAATCCAGGCCAGTTAAAATGAACCCAGACTAATCATGTTTGAATGGTTCTTGACAGGATTATTTATCTTGGATGAGAAGGGTAACTCTGACGTTCTCATATTTCCATTTTTATAGGTTTGCACCTGCTGTTGCACCAGGCGGCATGGACTACCGCCTGCATGCACACAGCGACAGCACGTCTTCTGTCTACTTCACTGCACATCCTTCACTGCCTCTTTACATTGAATGAGAGCTTTTGTAATCCTCTATCACTGAGTTTTTCCACATATCACTGCCTTAGCTGCCAGCATGCTCCTGCACTGATGTCACAAACACCTGTGCATTCAATGCAGCTGGCAAAGTGATTCTAACTGAACGCATGCATGATAATAGAAGACTAGACGCATGGACTGAATGCAGAAGCAGCAGAGACAGAGATAGCACCTGACAGCTTCTAAAATGTCCACATCGCACTACAAGAAGGGTGGACCGGGTTTTTCAGGCCTCCTTTAACACATCAGAGCCATCACTGAGGACCGTGGAGCATGAAGCTGGTGGAGCTCACATCCAGTAACTCAGATACCTCTGCATCACCTTGCCACTGGCTTTCATTCATTTAACATGAGGGGCTTCATCATGCATTATGCCAGTGCAGAGACACATGTACTAGATGTATGCTACTGCATGTATACGTGGATACCGCACATGCAACCAAAGCCCTGCAGCCACTGGAGGAATGTGTGGGGCGACTCTACAAAGGCGATGAGATAATTTATGGATCCTGAAAGAATGTTTAATGAATAAAGTCATTATTATGTTAGAATCTTTGGGATAAATGTTGTTCCTGAGAAATAATAAATAATACATCTGCAGCTTCAAGGCTGCTTCCATTAATTAGCTCAATAATTAAAGTCTGATGGGGGGGAAATGCAGTAATCACTTGGTATTTAAAGAGCAACTTGCAGGTTGGGAACACTGCTGAAATGATTTGTAGAAAAATGAAGCAGAAATTGGACTTTCGAGAAAATATGCCTAAATATATGCTACAGTAACAGCAACCTACACACACAATCACTCTCCATGATGAAGGATTAAGAAATGCAAGGGAAAACTAGCAAAAAAACCAGCAACAACAACAGAAACAACAACTCACAACCACTTAGAGTCACTTCTGCCCATTATAGCACAACATGCTAAAGCAGAGACCAGTAATTACCCCTCTGAACTGCAGGTTTGGGGTATTTTCTTGCTCCCGTCACATTTTTCCTCACTGGGTGCTCGTTTTTCACTGCAATAATAAGTCCTGCACCTCTATGGAAACAGCACAACTGAACCAAACCAAAATATCTGTGTGATTTCTTTGAATTTTTTACATTTTACTCAGGGGTTTTAATGTGCAAATTGTAAAATCATATTACAAAAACATACAAACACAAGCGTCTACTGATTATCTGAAATCATGGAGGCAGCAGTCTAAGCGAAGCAGCCCAAGTGTCCTGATACATAACTGCCTCCTCCAGCTCTTCCTGGGGGATTCTAGGGCAGGAGGGGATGTCCAGCTCCTGTAGTGTAAGCTAGGTCCCTGTGAATGCACCTGGAATTCCTCCCCGGGGCAGCATCTAGATGGCAACCTAGACCTCATTTGGCTTCTTTCTATGCAAACAAGCAGCGTTTCTACTCTCAGTCCCACAGACCCCTTGGAGGAAACTCATTTAAGTTGCCTGCATCTGCAGTCTTGATCAATTTGCAGAGGTCATAGATGAGGATAGAATTATACATCAACTGGTCCACGACAAACTTTGCTTTTAGGCTCAGATCCCTG
The DNA here is from genome assembly GCF_022539595.1 of Amphiprion ocellaris. Lineage (NCBI taxonomy): Eukaryota > Metazoa > Chordata > Actinopteri > Pomacentridae > Amphiprion > Amphiprion ocellaris. Next base: position 21,557,907 of record NC_072786.1, on the reverse strand, counting down.
TTCGCCACAGAACCTCTGAAGAAAGAGCTCCAGTCTGTCTACTTGAACTTTTTTGTTTGGGACAGCAAGTCTCTCGCCACTTGCAGGGGTCAATCCACCGTTATACTTTCATAGCTTTTATAGATCTTGGCTGTTGTACCCCCAACAAACTGCCCCAGTGCATAGAAACAGGTAGACAGAAATTTGCACAGTGTCTGTAACAAAAGAAATATTCCAAATTCAATGCTAAGTTCTTGTTTTTGAGTGTAACTCACGCCTTCTTCATTAAATTGAACTTGCTTGCATGGTTCTCCTTGGTCAAGAAGTCCATAAAATATGAACAAAAGCCTCAGTAAAAGCAGAAATGAAAAGTAGCATGCAGTGCCAAATAAAGAACTTGACCCTCCATGTACTCCTGTCCATGACATCACCTCCCCACTTCCACATCTGCTTTTTCCCAGTGTCCCAGGACCCCTGAGTCATTGCTGCTCTTTCTCACTGACTCAACATTCCCTGAACTAAAAAGGAAAGAAGGGAGCCTAAAGATGGGAACCAAGACCTCAGATGTTCACTTAAGTCTTCATGACTCGACTATGACAGCAGAATAACACGTGGTCAGTTGCCAAGCAGAACGTATGTCTGCGTGGAAACTGAGCGTGAGTCAGACAGATAGAGGAAACTTCAAGGTTTCCGTGCCAGACATTTAGAAGCAGTATCCAGACTTTAATAATTCACGAGGAAAAGCTTTTAAACCAGAATTTGGACCATTGCATGAAGGTAAAACTCCCCAATGAAAACCTAAAAACGCTAGGTGACATTTTATTTGTAGGGAAATTCCAGGATACATTACGGCTCTTAAATAAGAGGTGTTTTTTCCAGAACTGTTATTGAATAAGCGAGTGAGGAAATAAAATATGCAAACAGAATAAAATTTTATGAGAGAGTTCCATCATATCAGTTTGCAGTGTAATAATGGTTGCAGTAGGTGGAGGGAGACGGAGGCCATGCAGGCTTAATGGAGCTCAAGGTTTTGATGGATGGCAGGAAGTCAACAAGTGATGACTGTTTATAGCCCGCCCCTCCCCCGGGGTGCGCACACACACACGCACACACACACACACACACACACACACACACACACACGCACACACACACACACACACACACAGAGAGAGAAATATCTGACTGAGTGGAAATGGAGCGGTGGTGAGACGCGGTCAAGCGTTGGCCAATTTGGTAGAAAGGTGGCCAAGCGTGGAGACAGACACAGTCACATGAGAAGGGCCAAGTGGGGGCAGATGCCGCAAAAACCACGAGACCACGGGACACAAGCGCTGCAGGGTGGGAGTCATGAGGATGGAGAGAGACGGCAGAGGAGAGACTTCTGCCTGGAAACAGACAGGAGAAATCAAAATGAACTCACTGAACCTCCTCACACATGCCCTGTGGGAGTCACACACCCTCCACGCTTGGCACCCTCCACCTCCCCACACACTCCCCGCAATAAAAAGCATGAATGGAAGCAAACATGAACTAAGTGAAGAAGAAAGACGTGCTGCGATCAGACGGCGGTATCTGATCCCCGAGGCTTGACGGCAAGCTGACGAGTCGAGCTGTCATCCGGAAACCATCACAGACCGGCAGGCAGGCGCAGACACAAGGCATGCTGGGAGTAAACTCAGTCAGACAGTGAAAGGCAGCGACAAAGCCACTAAATTCTCAGCATACTATCGAGTGAAATGATCTTTGTCTTCCCTGATGCTCTCTGCCTGGACTCCAGGGTCTTATGCATAAAACATCTAAAGTTGGAGAAACGTTCTCAGAAGACAGGAGATTGTGAGTAATTCATGAGGGGTTTTAGCCCTGAAATTCCTTCAAGGAAGGAGAGATATTGAGCTGTAATGATGAGGACATGGCTGTACTCAGATGACTGGAGCTGTGTTTAAAATCTCGTCAGGGGCATCATTTCAAAGAAAAATAACTAGAGTAACGATTGTCTATATATATATTAGAGTTACCAAAAATGGTGCTATTCTAGTCCCTAGACACAAAAGCAGTGGTTAAAGGATCATTCATTAACACTTTACAGACTGGTCATATGTGTTTTCTGCCAGGACAGCTTGTACAATATTATTAATTAATTATTGGTGTCATTAGCAAAAATTTAAAAGGCCTTTATAAAGGGTTTACTGTAAGATAAAACGAATGCATTTATTCATAGTGTAACACTACAGTTACACTAATAGCTTACTGGTATTAAGTTTGCATTTAGAAACAGCAATGTATTAAGTTACATTCTAACTTCACCATGCTAACACGCCGTTGTTTACTTTTGAAAATAGCAATAAAGCAGAATGAATATTTTAAGAAATGAAGCTGCTGCAAAAATACCTCACGGTGGTCAAACACGAAAAACAGAGAAGGTGATGTCTGTCCATGTGTTTTGATGGTGAAAAATTACAACTATGTCATACACAGCATCATAAACTGTTCAGGTCAATACTAAGAGAGAGAGAGAAGGTAATCACATTATCTGAGAACCTAAGCAAGACTTCATAATATTGTGTCTGTAGCTGCTTGTTGTGTAGAGTTTAAAAAGCTTACTCCTTCTGCTCATTAATCCTGAAAATACACTGACTGGAAAGAGTCTATACAACCTTCTTAACCTAAAATGAATGTGAGAAACACAAAGAATTTACTTCAGAAACAACATTTCCAAGACACTCTTGATTGTTTGTTGTTACTGAATTCTTTTTTTTTTTACTGTCCTTCACACTGACACAGAGCTGGGCACTTTAATGAGGGGCTTTTTGTGTTTGTGATGCCCTCAGCAGCTTTTCATGCAGCCACAACTTTAGAGTTTAAGGATGGAGTGTCTTACCTGCCAAATTAGGCACATTCAAAAGTTTGGGGTCACTAAGAAACATCTTTATTTTTGAAAGAAAAGCATTTTTTTTAAATGAAGATAACATTAAATGAACCATAAATCCAGTCTAGACATTGTTAATGCAGTAAATGACTATTCTAGCTGGAAACAGCTGATTTTTAATGGAATATCTCCATAGGGATACAGAGGAACATTTCCAGCAACCATCACTCCTGTGTTCTAATGCTGCATTGTGTTAGCTAATGGTGTTGAAAGGCTCATTGATGATTAGAAAACCCTTGTTTACTTGTGTTAGCACATGAATAAAAGTGTAAGTTTTCATGGAAAACATGAAATTGTCTTGGTGACCCCAAACCTTTGAACGGCAGTGTATAACCTCTAGATACTGATAAGAATGTCAGCAGTTTTGCAGGTATGAGGTCATAAATTAACGTGTGACTATGACTGCACTGTAAGAAAGCTACAAAGTGGGGAACATAAGTGGAAGAACCAAATGTCATGGCCATCCACTGAAAATCACATCTTGCTTCAGTGTGTTAGGAAGTTCAAATTTGCTAGCTAGCACTAGGATGAGCTGATGGAAATGTCATTCCTCTTGCAGATGGTATTTGGTCATAAAGTAGACACTAGAAGTCATCCTCTGACAACCATGAATGTCTGTACAAACTCCCATGTAAATCTGTCATATAGTTGTTGATAGTTCAGCAGAGACAATGGTACGGCCAATTGACATCGTCATCTCAGGCTGCTTGTCTCAGTGGATCATCAAAGTCATTATATGGTTCATCCTCTGAGGATTCATCATAACAGTCCAGCCAGCAGAGGATGAGATAATTCAGTCTGGACCAAAGCAGCAGATCAGCCAACTAACATCCATCCATGGAGCCATGCTTCTAACATAGATAAAGACATGTTGCCCAGTGATTTAAGTAGAGACGATGGTTCATCTCCACCATATTCAAACGCCTCACAGGTACAGTCAGGGGATGACTTACTGATTTTTGCTGCATACTATTAACATAATGTAAAGTTAATTTACCAACATGTGCCTGTCTTTAGATGAATGGCTTAATGATATAGCTATTATCTTTAATGATCCCTATTACCCCCAGCTCTGCAATCATTTCCTCCAAGCCAGGGTCACACTGTTCAAATAATGGTGATTTAATTGTGTGATGAGACCCTGCATTGATATTCTAATATGTATATTATATTCAACAGAAGGGCACCTTCAGTCTTCAGCTGAGGAAGCTGTTTTTCACAACGAGAAAATTAATGAATAACTTCTGTGCTCATACTTGTGGGTGTGATTTTATTCCGACAGCATTTAAAAGAAGTCTTTTTCCTTAAGTTTTGAGTGAGGCCGGAGGCTGAAAGCCTGAGGGAATCTTAGAAATACAGCTGCATTTACATTACATTCTGGCTTCTTGTCTACACAGTGTCTAGAGAGTTCAACAGTAACGGCAAACTTACAAAAACATCATTTCCAAATATTACTAACACACAATAAAGGAGGCCAAGGATCAAACCCACAGAGGTCTGATAATAGATGTACGGACCGGAGTTGAATATTCCAGTGTCCTTAGAGAGACAAAGAAGTGCCACATGAAGAAAGATGAGTCAGACTCAAGCAGAGGAAGAGAGGACGTGAAGCGACTCTTAAAGAGATGAGTTATCAATTCAAGCTGAACATAAGGCGCGACTGCAGCTCTGCCTGTGGCAATAAGCTCAAAAGAAGAATGAGGCCCAGGTGGAGCGATGCCCCAGCTGCTGCAGGCGAATCAGGATGGGGATGTGCTAACAGCCCACTTCAGGAAAGTTTAAGTGCAAAACTCATCTGAAAGTGAAAGGTTGTAGCTTCCATAGAGGCCCAGGACACTGGAGATCCCACCACTAACACACTCACACTGATGGATAATCAATGTGTGCTGGTCAACTCACGCCAGGAGTTCTTTTAAGATAGAGTGGATCTACTTTTTAGAGAAACCAATTCTCTCAGCTTCTTCTTCAGTTAATGGTTTTCCACATTTCCTTGAATGATCCCTAAAAATCTTTCATTGGGATAGATTTTATGTGCAGAGAAAAGGCCTTCAGATGCAGAGGACAGTGTTTGACAGCTGAGAATGAACCACTAGGCCAGTTCGGTCTATGAGCTGGACTCTGATCTAACCTCTCTGGACCAAGTTCAGTCTCATGGTTTGAAACTCTTGCTGGTGATCTGAGGTCAAGTGTGTGATGTTTAAGGACTAGAATTATTGGATCATCTTCAGGAGGATTTATTCTTCCCTTTAAGGGAGTTAATGGAGTTTGTCACCTCCTGCTTAGACTACTGCAACTCCTCTCTGTTGGTTTGCATCTAACACCAGCCCTCTAGAATCCTGCTGCCTATTTCAGGTGTAACCTCTGGATGTTGTCCCACAGCACTCCTCATTTACATTTGCTACACTGGCTCTTTGTTGGTGCTTGCCTCCAGTTCATTTTAGGTCTGGAATACAGAGTCACAAAGCGTCTCTCTGCCTCCCAGACATAGTTGAATCCAGCATCACAGCATCTCAACCATTTTGCTCCTCTCTGTCTAGACCAGGGGTGTCAAACATACGACCATCAGGCCAAAACCAGCCCACAGGGGGTCTGATGATCTGCAAAGCGTAAAAATTAGAGGTGAAAATGAATCCTTACTGTGAAAATACTTAAAGATATTGAACATTGTGCAACATAATGTCAGTCAGCAGCTTCAGTACGACAGAGTTCGGTTTGATAGAACCCTATTGTTGATGCACTGCCACAATTTTTATGTTTTTTTTTTTAATGTGTACATTTTATACATTTACAAGGCAGGTTGGCAACTTAACCTTTTCCTTAATAGCTCCCACTTTAGTTTGTGTGGCGGTCTCAGTTCAGGTGGTCAGGATTACTACACAGATGTGGAAATGAATGGGAATTTAAAATGATTTCTAGATCTTGACAAGCTGTAAAATACTATATTGTTCAGTTCCAGATACCTGCACCTAAATGTTTTGTGTCTTTGTAGACACTCTGTGGTCTGTAAGTTGTAATGTGTAAATGATAAACTGAGACATAATGTTGTTGAAATTGCACTTATTTTTCTTCAGAAATTTCAGGTTGTTCATAATGTTTTGTAAAAAGGTTTTCAGAATGTACTTTTTTGCACTAAAACAAAGGGAAACATTTGGAGTCGTGGTTATTTATAGGTTATTATGTTAGGACCTTACTGGTCCAACAAACTGGAGATCAAATTGGACTGAATGTGGCCCCTGAGCTAAGATGAGTTTGATGCCCCTGGTCTAGATGATTTGCATCAAGGACCATGTGATCATACATCTGCTCAGTGTCTGCCCCAAAGATGTAGAACCAGCCAGACAGCAAAGTAACTGAACATCTTTTAGCGCGGGCTGAAAACCATTTTTTCAGACTACACCTCCACTAACTGTAGCACTGTGGGTCTACCAATCTGACTCACCGGACAGGCTGTGGGTATAAACCTGCTTCTGGCCACTCATTTTATGCAGCTCTCTCCTCCGCTTCCACTATCTACTTGTTATCATTTTCAGAAACAACAATAAACCCCAGGCTGGCAAACTACCTCACTAAAAAAAAAACATGATCGTGGTTTTCAAGGTTGTTCCTGGTTATGCACCCTCACCTCTCAAGTTTTTTTTTTTTAAATTAATTATAGTTCTGGAAATACTACCAGGACAACAAGGACTTCTTCTAGGTGGCAGTGCTGTATCCCTCTACGTAAAACTCCCTTTGGACAATCGTCTTTTTCCTACAAAGCAATAATGGACTGGAACAAGCTCCCCAATGAAATAACGACCATAACGGATTTTAAAGACTTTTCTATAGAGACAAAAAAAATGGATCTGGAGAAACCAAGCATGGCAGCACTGACAGTCCTTGAAATGACTTTTTTTTTATAACCATGACAACGTGAGAATGTGAGAGCCTTTTTTTTTTTTTTGTAAGTGATGTATTGCTTTTCTACCTTTTCTTGTTTCTCCCTTGTCTACCTCAGGGACTGCCCATGGAAACTAACGAGTACGTTATAATCTGGTCCAGACCATCTCTAACTTGTGTTTAATGTTCTTCTGTACATGGTCCTTGTCCAATAAACTCACTAAAAATACATAAATATTTTGAAGGGAGTCTGTTGCTACCTCTACTCTGTGAAACCAGCTCTCTACTGGAATAGTTGCACTTCCAATTCTCGCTGGTTTTTACCTCTGTTTCCTCGTCATTTTGGAATCATTTTTTGTTTGACTAATGAATGTAATGCCATCAAGTCTTTTTCCGTTTCCATCAGATTTGTTTAAGATTCATGACTGAAATCAGGACACTGATGTCTTACTGCAGACCTCTGGAGTTCACCAAGCTGACAAGTTAAGCTGCTCTGGTATGTCTTCATCTGTGTGGTGGACGAGCAGCATGACTATTTTCCAGCCATTAAAAAGCAGCAAAGATGTGTTACGTCATAAACATCATATCGTCATTCGTCATATACATGCTGAATGTTTGCTAGGTTTTACAGAAAAATGATCTTTTCTGGCATCTAAAATAAGCAGAGAATTGATAGAGGCTTATGCCTACATCTTGACTTAGCCCCAACTGTGTATTTTTAATTCAACGTCTTCAACTTCTTTGTGTGATTTACAGCACAAAATTTGCTCTGTTTGTGTCTCATAAAACAATGAAGGGGATTACCTGTAAGATTAAATGTTAGCTTCATGTCTTTAAGTTTTTACCACTGCATTTGTCAGTGAAGTAATTGTTTTTGATGTATGGTGTTTTATTCCCTTATTTTGTCTTGATTTTATGCGGTTTTGTCCTCATCGTCTGACTTGCTGGTATTAAAATGTCATATTCGTTGGTAATATTTTACCCTGTTGATTTCACTGTGGCCTCTGCAAACATTTCACTATGACAACATTTGCCACCAGACAGCAAAGCTGTCCAAAATAGCTTTTTTTTTTTAACAGTGCTGGAGTGTTAAAGAGTAGATTTTCCTCCATCAGCCACAAGGATAGAAAGAGAGAAAAAGAGGGAGGATATATGTAGCTGCAGAATAAAACTGACTAACCACAACTAACAGCATGACGCTTATAAATCAGAGTAGTACTTTGATGGCTTTAGGAACATATATTTTACTGTGCTTGTTTCTAACTAATATTAACACCCTGACAAGTTTAATTTAAATGACAAGTCTACTGCAGTGCCAAGCGTGTGCAACACAGTAAATACAAGTGGGTTCGACTCCAGGTACGTTTCCCTCTGGGTGGACTGGAAACATGTTGCCCATCATAATGTAACTGATGTAAACCAAGCGCAGGGCAGAAAAACACGATACGAAGAGAAAGAGATTCAGTATGCTGAGAGCTGCTCCCAGGTTATTTGAATACATTAGCATGAAATCAAGAATAAAAGCACTTGATGGTGTCTGTGGTGACTAATCATCAGAGACCTGTGCTTCATACATGAATAACTGAGATAACTTAATTGGATTGTTGGTGATTTGAGTCATTTTGTGTGGAAGTTTCAATGCTTTAAAAGGTGACAACGACCTCTGAAAAATGTATACATTATAAACAAATTAAGTTTAAATCTGCTCTAATCAATAGTTTTACATCAGCAATGGATCAAATTGCTAGATTAAATATGAAAAGGGTCAAAGTTATGACCCAGCTCTGCAGATTCCCACAGCTCCATGGAGCTTTGTAGCATTTAATAGCTCATTCTTTCAGATGTTTGGCCCACAGCTTCAACGTATCATCAGTGTAGTTACCAACAGCCAAACGCTGCTGTTTTATCTAAGAAGCTCTGATAAACCCACAGCAGATTCTCGGCTCCACACCAAATGTTGGATTTGTTTCTGCAGGAACTGGTGGAGACATTAATGTGGCGTACAGTTAATGTGTATCTGTAACATGTTTGCTTGAAGTGGGCCTTGTCCATATTTTCCTTTGAATGTATATTACAGTATTGGATGTACATATTAAATCTGACCCAAGACTCAAATAATGAGGTAAACATATGTATATGTAATCCCTGTGAGCCTAAAGCTCAGGCTTCAGACACTTCTCAACACTATGTTTCCTATGTTTTTTTTTTTTTAAACTAATATGACGTCTGCTCATCCCAGTTTTCTTCATGTGGTCATCTGCTCCAGTCACAGTACACCCACCAAGATGAACTATGGTTTTCTTGGTCTACTTGAGAAACACTATAGGCATTTAATGTACTTTAGCATGCAAATAACCAATGGTGCAGGGAGATACCACATAGCCACGTATAGACAGCAAATTAACATTTTACCAGTTACTTTCCTGGTGTTCTTCTATCCCTCGCACACAGACATGTTACCAGGGTAAAAGCAGAAAAAAATATATACATCTTGTGATGAAAGGACTAAATCCACCATTATGTCACACAATAAGTAGATAATGGGCATCATATTTACCAGAGACGAAGTTGCCATTTTCATTAAAAAATGATAAATTACGTTACTTAGGAGGAGCTCACAAGCAGAGGCTATCAGAAGATATGGATCTTTTAAGGAAAAAGGCCTTAAAGAGTAGGAGCTAAATTGGCTTGTTTCAGGCAACACAAACAGAAGGTCTCTATAAAGGGCCAACAAAGAATAAATAAGAAAGCACTCAGGGAGCGCAGCACTCCATCAATGCTGCTCAGTCGTTGTATGATTTCTAGTGGATGAAATCTTTAAAAAACTTGTGGTCCACGGTGGTGGATTTGTAGTAGGATCACAATCATGTGATCGTCAGAAGGCAGCTGACGTAGTGTTCACTTGTTGTCATAGTTACAGTGACACTGTGCCACTATCTCGCAATGATACAGAAATTTTTAACAAATCTGTGGATCCAGACTATAAGCTGCATCACTGCCAAAATCTAATCGCTTGGTCCTTGTTATGTCTGACCTTAACTGAAAATTTCATCCAAATCCATAGATCTGTTTTTGAGTAATGTTGCGAACAGACAGACAAACCAACGCCGATCGTCACATAACTGTGCCGCGTTCCTTGGCAGAGTAACGAAGATTTGTTTTGAACTGTGAATTATACAAAGCTACTCCAGTGGAGTTCCAGAACAAAAACATAGAGATGGAAAGGTAATGCTATGTTCATATTGGTGAAACTGCATTCGTTTTGAGGTAAATATAATTAAAACATTTTCTCACCTGTGGTGCTGTAAGAATTGCTCCCAGTCTGAAAAAGCCACAAGGTGGAAGATGGAGGCATAAGTCAACAACAGAAACTTCACCAAGGAGACCATTAGACTTGGGTCTTGGTTTCATTCATTGTTCACTTTCTGTTTTCAGTCAATATTTAAGGTTAAGTTTGGACATCAGTACAAATTGGTCTAGAAAGGGAAAGCAGCATGGGGCAGCATGGTTTGGGGTAAAATAGGAACCATTAACAACATGTTTGAAGCACTTCCTCTATTTTCTGAGTAATGAGGCCTGTCCCATACTCTAATATATCTGACATAGGCTTTATTGGCAAACAGTAAAATAAATGGCAAAGACTTGTGGACAAGGCACATATCTGTGATACCTTGATGCATCATCTCGCAGAAAAAACAAGCAGTTCAGCTGTCTGATTTATTTTTTTATAACTTACTGAAACAGATCATTTGATAAACACTCTAAAGCATCGCTTGACACTAATGGTGAGATGTACCGGTGCAGCTTTTTGCAGTGGGAGTGAACACTTTTGTCTTTCACTATGTTCAGAGTTCATACTTGCAGTCAGCAGCAGTTAAAATGAGAACAGTTACCGAGCAGTTAAGCCATGAAGTCTAAAAACGCAGCATAATACAGGATTTGGGCCTGTTTTAGCCATAGATGAGCCATGTGTGTTTATTTTTCCAGTTCTTGGACCACTGGTAAATCAGGCTAAGCCTCTTTTTAGAGGGCTCTAATTTCAGCTTCTCGGTATGGCATTTTAGAGAACTGATGTTTTAACCGCCTGCTTGTAATTTACTTTTCCCAGCGGATGGATGACGAGTTTGTGATCATCAGTACCTTGTATGATGCCTTTTTCATCAGTTTGAAGCTCCTCTGCATTGCTTTGGTTATTTCCACTGGGGCCACCCATGCTAAAAATATATGCCTGTTCCATTATAGAGCCGCTGTGGATGAAAGTGTCCGGGAATGGTGTCCGTATGACTTGCTTTTAAACCGCCAATGCAATTAATTCTTGATTTTTAAAGTGTTGCAGTATGATGCATGATTTAGCAGTGCAGCTCCTGACCACAAACCAGCAGGAGGCCTTGTCATTACACACAGCTGACTGTAATCTGCACAGCTGAGCTGCGTTCACAAACACAGCAGGGAGGGACGCGCCTTCAGCAGTTGGACGCCGCTGCTAAACGCTCCCTGTGCTGCTACTACTGCTGAATCAGTTCACTGGGTCAGATTAAAGTACGGGGTGAGAGAGGTCACTGCTACTGCTGGAATATATATATATACACACACACACACACACACACACACACACACACACACACACACACACACACACACACACTAGAGGTTTACCTTCCTAGCAGGAGCATAGCTGACTCCTCTGTGGAACACATCACCCCTCAGTGACCCAACAAAAAGCACACACAACAGCACACATTCCATTCTCCACAGCATCTCAGCAGCCTTGGAGGGATGGAGGGCACCAGGCCTTGACTGTGTGAGGGCTACAGAGTGTCACTGCTCATTGCCATAGTGACGGGAGGTGTAGGTGGAGGTTGCAACACAAATCAGCTATGAGAAGGCAACAACAGCAAGTCACATACAGAGCACACAGTGAACCTCAGTTTTGGTTATATTTATTTCTGATTCTTTTTAGCAGAGGAAGAGCTCAAAAGGTTTGGCAAGTCAGTATCTACAAAAGTGATCAGAAGAACTAAAGAGGTTAGCACCAGTGAATGTTTTTTTAGAGTAGAGGAACAGTATGTATTTTACTGCTTTTTTCTGAGTCATTTGCATTAACTGCTACACAGCCTTAATTTGACACTGCTGGAAATCAGACATAAATACGGTCATGTTAAATACTTGGACCACTTGGGGAAAACAAAACATGCTGTAAATACAATATGTAACAACATACAACAAGTTCTTTGAGCTATGTTTTTGAGTTCCGCCAACTCGTGTGAAAAATACCTGGCTCTATAGTGGCTAAATGCTTCTCTAGCTAGTTGGTGACTTTATCTCTCTGATGTTTTCAATTCAATTCAGTTTTAATTATACTTCACCCCACTTACAACCAGAAAGATTGTGCCCCTTTATTCATCTCTGCTCTTTCTGCTCCACTCCGGTCCATGTGTGTCTGTTTCACCGTGAATCACAAGAAACACACAAAATGAAACAGAGCACATGAAATCTCATATATGGAACCTTTAAAGCTGCAGGCCAAAAAAAACTAAAACAAAAAACAGTTAGCGGAAGGGAACTGAAATGTAGCAGGACCTATGGAGAACTCCAAAGCTGGGAGAACTTTTGTGTGTTTGTCACTACATGCATCACCTGTCATAGTACTCAAATCTATCAGATCTAGTGCAGCTTTATTTGTACCAGAGGCAAAAAAAAAATTACAAATCTCCCTATTTGAATGAAACGCTGCCATGATTCCCAGGGGACGACTCTAAAAATGACAAGCTTGCTGTCTTTACTGTAGTGCCACCTCCATGACAAAATAAGAAATTTGAGCAGTTCTAATGTCATGAACATGTCAGCTTCTAGAGCCCACTGGTGTGCTTCTGGCTTTTTTCTTGTTATTCACTCTTTCCAGTTCTTTAAATATTTAACAGCACTGGATTGTAGGTGTCTGTCCAGATCTGAACATGCTTGCCTGCAGCAATATGCACCCCACTCTGCTGGAAACACCTCACGTGAAGCGCGTGTTTGCATCTGTGTGCGTTTTCAAGAGATTATCTGAAATCCATAGAGCTGTAACACATACAGGGCAAAGCAGCAAACACACATGCCTCTACATGTACAGCACAGTGCACGCTCAAGCACACCTTCCAGCAATTTAGATTTCTGAATTATATTTTGTGCCAGTAGTCAATATCTTTAATTTGGAACATTTTCTTGGCGTCACATAAATCAAAGCAGACTCAAGAGTTTTCCCCTCAAATTTCCTCTGGTGGGAAAGCTTCTGAAAAGGCATTCAAATGATTTTGGGATACTAAAACCCTCCATTACTGCTGAAATGCGTAATGTTCCCAACATTTTCCCCAGTGGAGGGACGTAATTGAAGAAAAGCTGGAACCATAGCAAAGATGTTGGATTTGTTGTGTAGAAGCCTGCTGTTTGAATCAGCCGCTGAAATACATCCATGATTGCAGCAGTTAGTGAAGTGGAATTCTGCTGAGGTTCATGTTGCTGATTTAGAAGCATGAAGTTCAAACCGTTTGAAAGTTTGGGTTCACTCAGAAATTTCCTTATTTTTGAAAGAAAATTATTTTTTTTTCAATGAAGATAACTTGAAATGAATCATAAATCCAGTGTAGACATTGTTAATGTGGTAAATGACTATTCTAGCTGGAAACAGCTGATTTTTAATGGAATATCTCCATAGAGGTACAGAGGAACATTTCCAGCAACCATCACTCCTGTGTTCTAATGCTACATTGTGTTAGCTAATGGTGTTGAAAGGCTCATTGATGATTAGAAAACCCTTGTGCAATTATGTTAGCACATGAATAAAAGTGTGAGTTTTCATGGGGAACATGAGATTTCCTGGGTGACCCCAAACTTTTGAACAGTAGTGTATATGTAGTGTAAATATGATCTATAACTGGATATGTGCCAGTAATCAAAAAGCGCTTTTTTTTGGCCTTTTAGGCTTTATTATATCTGACAGTGGAGAGAGAGACAGGACAGTGGGGAGAAGAATGGGGGAAGACCTGCAGCAAAGGGCTATGGGCTGGATTCAAACCCATGACCGCTGACGTCGGGGACTATAGCTCCAGTTTATGGGTCACCTGCTGAACCAGCTGAGCTACCAGTAAGCTTCTGATTCATTTTTCATTAGAAAATCATTGGCTGCAGGTCCAGAAAACCAAAACAATATGCAAAAAGATGGTCAAACTCTCTGTGGAGCTGCAACGAACCGAAGAGTTGGTGACGTGTGTAACGTTGAGTAACAACTTCTGCATAACACAGAGACATTTGAGCCACTGTTTATATAAAATATCGATTGGTGTAGTTTTAATGGGATGAGTGACCTTGTGGGATTTTTTTTACACAGACAAGCCATTCCAAAAGACTAAAGTTTATGCAGTGAGGTCATTTACAGCCAACTTCTTGACTTTTACAGATCTTCAAACCCCATTTAGTTAATTTAAGTAGACATGTAATTTCTCTCCTCGTTGACTGTGTTTGGTTGGTGACATTATACTGATAGAGATGATCATAGAAAGAATAAATAGTTGGACAATCCTTTCTTTGGTCAAATTTACCTTTGGCACATCAGCATCTATTACTTTTTAGCTACACGTTCATATTACAGCTGCAGGAATGTGTTCTGGGGTATCTGGGGAGATAGAGGCAGATGAAAACTCACTGATGTACAGACAGGCAGAGAGATGGAGATGTGGAAGTGTAGGTGTAACAGATGCTGAAATGTGCGGCTTTCCGCCATTGTCTCAGTTAATTGACTTTCTCTGATCTCGTGGCAAACAATGGGCAGAATCTGTCACTGCAGTTCTAGCTCCACTCCTCTGGAGAGCATCAAAACCTTCTATGGTGAATGTTGCAAAGTTTTATCAGCTTTCATTTGTTTTATTTGATAATCATCTTGCAGAAACTTTCTTGAGAGCCATCAGAGGGAACATCGTGTCACCTTGAAAACACATCCAATACATCTAAATGCATCGATCCCATTAGAGTGCTGCAAACAAACACTTGGTTTTTGAAGTCAAGCCTGTGTCTCTTTGTTGCTAGGTCAAATGATTTATAGCTGTCTTATGGAGGAAGCAATAGATTTGGATGGCCGGCAGCATTTAATCAACGATCCTCAGCTCAGGGCCTGACTGTTCACCAGCATTTACACGAATCCATTCAATAATTTAGGAAACATCTTGCAGACAGAAAAACTAATAAAAACAAACATGCAAGAATTAAGTGTTGAAAGATTCATGGAGCTCATTCAACACAACAGCAGTGAGCCTGTTTCTGATGTTAATACTAGAGGCCACAACATCTCTATTCATGAATGTGTTTTGAAAAATAGTCATAGCATATTAAAGTCATTCAAAACGTCTGACTCACGCACTACAGGACATGAAAGCTAGCCACTTTTCATCTGCTGCTCTTCTCTTCTCTACATTTTATGCTGTCAGTGGAGCTGGATTTTGACATCTGACCTTCCGTTCTGTCTTAATGTGGCTCATTAGGTACACTGATTACAGGATAATTAAAAAATGATGCCGGCTAATGCCCTGACGGAGTCCGACTCCCACACAACGGCTTCATCATGCTGTTGATAATCAGAGATAAGCTCTTTGTAGCACACAGGGGTAATACACACAACACACACACACACGTAGAAAACTCTATAGTCCAAATGATTCTCATTGACTTAATGGGTTAAGACCTCAGCACTGCAACTACGAATTAAACTCCCTCTGGGGCAACCTATGGAGAAAAAAGCACAGAGCAGCGATACTGTGAGTGGTTGTGGGTTAACACATTGATCACATGGCAACACACCAATCAAACTCCTGAGGCAAAGATTGCCACTGTGGACACGTAACAATAATACAAAATGTAGAGTTAATGTGACAACAGTTGAAGATGTTGGGCAGAACGTGGGAGGAAACAGCTGACGACTACATCCAACAAATGTAACAACATCACCATTCATTTAAGAGTTATGCTGTGATCAGGTGATTAATGTAAATTCAATATTCAGTCTCCTTTTAGCTGTTTTATCTTCTGATAACTTATGGTGCTACGTGCTCCACTATGTTCACCAGCCAGTCACTAACTCTGTCCATCTGCTGCTTGGTGTTGGGCATTTAGTGAGCAGTGGATTGAACTTTTTCACTGCAAATAGTTGCCTGCTGTGTCTGGCAGTTGATGAAAGAATAGCGAGCGAACCCAACAGTGAGGCTATAAAACTGAAACAATGAGCTGAGTCTCTGTTCCATCTATTAGCGCTGTCGCTTCAATAACACTAGGTCTAACACATTGGAAAGCAGTCCATGAACAGCAACGCCTCTGCTCGGCCACAACGCAAACTACTTCAGCGCACACAGCCTGATTTACTGAGAGTTTTGAACAGTTCAAATATAATTACAAAGCCACAAAAATTCCAAAAACATTTTGAAATGTTTTTTGCACAGATCCCCCAAATAAAATCCCCATCCTAAGCATTTATTATTGTCTTAATGTGGCTTAAATAATCATTATGTTTGCAGTAGAGTGGTCATTGATTATGTGCTATGTGTATGCACTATTAGTGGTCAGAACTTGTCATTGTCTTCAGTAAAGTGTGAAAAGCTCTTCTCAGACATGGGATACATAAGATTGCTGCTTCATCAATCTATTAAAGTGATGTTACATTACACTAATGTTTCTCACTGCTTCATTCAGACATTCCCACATCTGGTGATGTATAATACATAATAAAGCACTAATTAACAAAAGGCTGTGATGGAGCTCAGAACTCAAGCTGAGGATGGCGGCAAATGATTTAGCTGCAGCTGATAAACTGTGACTCTGTGTGACAACTGACATGTCTGAAGAAAAGCGAGAGCTGCAGCTAAATCCTGATCAATCCTGTCTCTATGTTGGAGTCATTTATAATTTTCTGTATTTTACAAGAAATCAATCAAGCAGTGGCAGCTGATCCCGAACGCTGCTGCCATAGTCCCAGCTAACAGCAGGAAAATGGACCATATCACACTGGTCCTCAAATCACTGCACTGGCTTCCTGTTAGTCAAAGGATAGAGTTCAAAATCTGACTCCTGGTCCAACGGTTTTGAACCAACATACATCCTGGACTTATTAGCTCCATATGAAGCATCCAGAACCCTCAGGTCATCAGGGACAGGTTTACTATGTGTTCCCTCAACCAGAACCAAAAACAGTGAAGCAGCATTCAGCTATTATGCTCCTCACCTGTGGAGCAAACTTCTTGAACACCTGAGGTCTGCTCAATCTGTCGGGTCTTTTAAGCCACGCCTGAAAACCAGATTGTATACTGCAGCTGTCTCTTGGATGTTCAGTGTATTTTCTTGTCTTTTAATGTACTTTTATGATCTTAATGTCTACTTTTATGTTTTATTTCTGTGATTTTAATGTATGTCTACCTTTAAATCATTTTTCTAAACGTATTTTTTTGCCATTGTAAAGCATCTTGAATTGCCTAGTGTATGACTTCTGCTGGGCTGCACAGTGGGGCAGTGGTTAGCACTTCTGCCTTGCAGCGAGAAGATCCCTGGTTTGTGTCCCGGCCTTCCTGGGATCTTTCTGCATGGAGTGTGCATGTTCTCCCTGTGCATGTGTGGGTTTTCTCCAGGTTCTTCAGCTTCCTCCCACAGTCCAAAAACATGCTGAGGTTAATTGATCATTCTAAATTGCCCATAGGTGTGAATGTGAGTGTGATTGTTAGTCTCTATATGTAGTCCTGTGATGGTAACCTGTCCAGGTGTCTCCTGTCTTCACCCTAAGTCAGCTGGGATAGACTCCAGCCCCCCACGACCCTAATGAGGATTAAGTTGTGTATAGATGATGGATGGATAGTTTGGTCAAATCCTGGATTACTTTCATCACAGACGCGCCCCATTAGTCTGACTTGTTACAGTCTCTGTCTTCATCTCAGTAAACTCTCATTTTTATGGACATTTTAGTTTGTAATAGATGTGAAACTGCAGGGCAAAGTGAATGAGAAAGGTGTTTTGTGATTTTGGCAGTTTTTTTGAACCGGTATTGGTGCACTGATACATGTCAAATCAATACAGTGTCTTTATAATGTTTTACAGTGAGTAAAACTTTAGCTACACATAACAACTCTCTTTAACAGGCTGCTTTAGTGCAGACCTCTCTCTGTAGCCGTGCCTCCTCCATATAATCCTTTAATTGCGTAGAAATGCATTTTTGTTACTTCTTGCACACCACACAGATTATTTGCATTTTACGAGGCCATGCTTGTTTCTCCATGTTTCCTGAATCCTGATTGAACAAACACGCTCACAGGCTCCTCAGATGAAGCCACAGAGCTGCTGTGTTTATGACCTGCACCCTGTGGTGGAGGCCATTGTCTCATGAGGCCTCCCATGGTGCTCTGGGGCACCATGCAGGAGGTCTCCAACAACAGCGCCACGGCAGCACTTTTTCAATCTGCTAAAGAAGCATAGTGTAGTGGGAAAGGTGTCTGGAGTGTTCCCTGAGCAAGGCAGGCATTAGATCCCCTCCAGCTGACCCTTCTGCACAGGGACCCACTTCTGTACAAACTGCTCTTTAACTGCACCAAATCAAAATGTGTTTGTCTGGTTGGATGTGAAACTCTGCCGCCACCTGCACCATCCATCAAGCACCCGACGTGATGATGGCCTGTAAAAGGCTCAGCAGGGGACCATCTAATACATCACCATAAGTAATGGCTTGTAAAATCCATTAGCTTCAATCATATTTAACAGCAAGTCTTATACTCATGCCAGCCAACATTTTTCAGAAGGAGGATTTGTCCTTGTGCCCCACACAGGACCAGGCTGAGTCCGTCTGCCCTTCAAACGCCACGTCAGACCTCGGAGGCATGACTGTTCCTGGCGCTTAGTCCCGGCTTTAAGGAATTACACTGCCTGGACTGATGGAGGGCACCACAATTAAAGGTCAAAGCTTCAGCATCAGACAGCTGATGCGACCTGACTGAGCAGTGGCCTCTGTGTCTGTGACCATGAGAGGCAATTACAGCATCATGGTAAAGGCTAAAATGTAGCATAACCTTGGTTGACAGCATCTAAAGTTTAGTAACATTACCCCCAATAGGTTATGGGTCATTCCAGAGCAGATAAACTGTAGCAGGAAAGGCCATGACTGCACTGCATCTGGGTGTTTTATTTCTGCTTTCACTTTATACAACAAGAAAAGCACTCAGAGAGTGCAGTACTCTGCCAAGGCTGCTCAGCCATTGTATGACTTCTGACAGAAGAAATCTTTAAACAATTAGCAGTCCACAGCGGTCAATATAGTAGGATGGCAATCATGTGATCATCAGCAGGCAGCTGACGTAGTGTTCACTTGTTGTCATGGTAACAGTGACATTGTGCTGCTATCTGGCAATGATACAGAAATCTTTAACAAATCCGTGGATTCAGACTATAAGTCGCATCGCTGCCAAAATCTAAGTAAAAAATGTTTTAGACGGTTAATTACAAATTACATGATCAGGTTTGAAGATGATATACTTTCTTACAACACAGTTAACCTGTTAGCAGGGCCACTGTACTGTACAACACTGATGTGAGTTTTATTTATTTTTAGAATTCTGACCTGAACTCAAATTTCTTTAAAAAAAAAAGTCACAACTCAAAGTATTCACAGTAACCCTAATCCAGCCAGATCCAGCTCCTGTGACATTAGGTTTTATTGTATTGCTTCAAATGTTGCAGATATTCATTTCTTTCTTTTTACTTTTGGACAATCGGAAAATCCATTAGCCAGTTCTTGAAACCTGATTACTTTGTTCATTCTATCACAGCCGACATTAAATCTGCATTAGAAAAAGCTACATTAGTTTTGGAAGTGCAGAACAGGCTGCTTTAATCAGTCTGTTTCTATGGAGACTCTAACCTCTGATGACACCATCAGGGTTAATTTGGAACAGATTTAGAATTAATGACAGAAATCCTGTGTGACAAACAGGAGCCACAGGTCTTTGTTTTTACCAGCCAGGAGTCTAACAGACACAATGTTGAGCTGCAGAATGGAAAATGTAGGATCTTACATTTCTGGACTCTTGGCTCTTACTAGTGACATTTTGGTCTTCACTGCACCAGTTTTGGGCATTTTGTAAAGTCTGTATGAGAAAGAGTTGACTCATGTTGTTTTATATATATTGATATCATAAACAATGGCAGGGCAGAAGGGAAACCTCCAGATTATAACACTGTATGAGAAAGACTCCAGCATGGTTTGAAAAGTTGACCAGAGAAGCATAACGTGTTGATAATTCGTAGTTAACGTGTTAAGATGTGTAAAATATTCGTAATCAAATCCTTTTCTTGGAACTTATCGATTTTCCGGCTTAATGAGCTGTGGGACATAAAAACACTAAGACTCGACACGTGGCACGAGCTCAGTGCTTCCAGCTCACCAAGCGCTCTTTGTGGAAGAGGCTGTTTGGTTGGCGTCACCTCGGCGTTAGTGTTCTGTTGACACAACGCCTTGATCTACGTCACAGAGTGGCACAGCGAAGCTTTGAAACGGGAGAAAAAGGAGGGCAGCGGAAAGCTGGAGTCAGCAGAAAAAGCTGGGTGTAAAATATCTGATGACATTCTGACAAAACTGTGTGCATGCATGCGTGTGTGTGTGCGTGTGTGTGTGCGTGCATGTGTGCGTGTGTCAGGGCCATACAAGGCAATGAAGCGGACAGTATTTCTCCCTGTCAGAAGCCAGTGTCGCTCCAATGTCAGGCCTTCAGGTGAAATGATGGCTGACAGGCGCTGACGTATTATTATTCTCTCAGGCTGCAGCGTTCCTTTTTCCATACGTCACCCGAAGGCCTCTTTTAGAGTCCATCACTGTCCCTCTTCGTTTTTAAGCTTACAATCTCATTTATTTGCTTGATTACACTCTAAAAATAAATGTTTAGGCTCAGCTAAAAAAGTCTGGAAAAATTTTGCATTAATCATTTTGAGTGATGACAACTTGTAATGAAATTATGCTCAGCTAATGAACTACACTGCGTTGGGAGAATTGGTCTTTCCTCTATAATCAAACACATTTTAAGTTATCAGTGATTTATTAATACTTAATTGGTAGGTAGCAAAGACATAATATTTAGGAACCTGAAATCCTGAAGTAATGGTGGAGAAAAATGAAGCTATCAATTTAATTAATTGACTAAAACATAAATGTTAATATTACATAAAATATCTATACACTGCTTAGTCCTCATTAGGGTCATGGAGGGCTGGAGTCTATCCCAGCTGACTTAGGGTGAAGACAGGGGACACCTGGACAGGTTACCAGTCTATCACAGGACTACATAGAGAGACAAACAATCACACTCACATTCACACCTATAGACAATTTAGAGTCACCAATTAACCTCAGCATGTTTTTGGACTGTGGGAGGAAGCTGGAGAACCTGGAGAAAACCCACACATGCACAGGGAGAACATGGAAACTCCCGGAAATGCCGGGACAAGAACTGAGGATCTTCCAGTTGCAAGGCAACAGTGCTATAGGTTTATTTAATGACCAATATCGTTATCTCAGCAGAACTCATTAAAACAATGTCTGCAGCGTTAAAGTTTTATCTGAATCAATAATTCAAATGTTTATCCTGCAAGCAAGCATTTAATTAAGTGATAGTGACATAAGTGTCGAAGAAGCGCTTTACACTCTTTGAAGGGCTGAGCCATATGAAGGTAAACTTTGTCAACCTTTTGTGTCTTTATCCCCTTGAGAAGCAGTTTAAGTGTGAGGTTATGTTTGCAGATTCTCAAGGAGCAGGATTAAAGTCTGGACCTGACGCCAGGGTGAAGATTAGACCTAGAATTAATGCGGCTCAGTGCAGGACCTGCTATGATGCTTCACACAAAAGCACACTTGGCATGTTCTCAACATGCTGCTCAAACCTGAAATAAATGTCAGCTTAGTTTCTTTAATGACACTCACAGCAGATGGAGTCTGTGGACCTCAGAGGGAGAACACAGGATTTGTAGTCCCCTCAAACAGCAGGAGAAGAAAAGTCATGAAGTCATTTGAGCATGAAAATGTCATTTGTGTATTTTCTGTGGACTACAACTGGAAAATATAGTTTTATGGGACCAGAGACTGTCCCAGGATAGCAGTATCATGATAATTTTCCTGCACATGAGCAGTTTCAACTACGATTATCATTCACCCATTAAACTCAAATTTGACTTTATTACCCAAAATAGAAAATTCATTTGGTCTAAAGTATCGATGTAGAGGCACTCAGAGAGACCATGCACACTCCAAGCATCAAACCCACACATACAAAAGTTTGGGGTCACTTAGAAATGTCCTTATTTTTGAAAGAAAGGCAGCTTTTTCAATGAAGATAACATTAAATGAGTCATAAATACAGTCTAGACATTGTTAATGTGGTAAATGACTATTCTAGCTGGAAACAGCTGATTTTTAATGGAATATCTCCATAGAGGTACAGAGGAACATTTCCAGCAACCATCACTCCTGTGTTCTAATGCTACATTGTGTTAGCTAATGGTGTTGAAAGGCTCATTGATGATTAGAAAACCTTTGTATTTATGCTAGCACATGACCAAAAGTGTGAGTTTCATGAAAACATGAAAGACAAATGTCAATTTGTCACGAGATGATTCTTTACAAATTTCTCTAATCTTTAAATCTATTGTGAAACTGTCTTATATAAATGAAGCCATGTGAAAATTTTTCAGGGGAAATCCTTTTTTAGAGAGCATATGAGACACTGGAGCCCAAGGAGATTTTGTTTCTGAAACTTGTAACTATTAAAGCGGTTGTTGAATCCTAAAAATTGTGTTTGCCAATTCAGTGTTTTATGATGTGCTAAATTGTGACATATCTCATCCCACGGTGCTTTACATGGTAATGTCAGGACCTTACAGAAAGCCAACAATTCCACCACGAGCAGCCCTCAGTGACAGCAGGAAGGAAGAACCCAGACAGAAGCAGACTCAGGGTGGGCGACCATCTGCCTCGACCAGATGGGGTGAGAGGAGAGAAAAGGGTTAGAGAATGGTGAGTAATAATAATGAACATTTAGCAGATTTATGAGGCTGTGTTGTAAGCTATGAGCTCATGTTGTTTCAGTGATAAATCTTAAATCATAGTGTTGAAAACTTAATCTGAAGAGTTCACACAGTTGCTGATAAAAGTAGTTGAAAAGTGGTGGGGAGAAGTACGAAGTAGCATATGTATACTACCATTCAAAAGTTTGGGGTCACTTTGAAATGTCCTTGTTTTTGAAAGAAAAGCAGTTTTTCAAAGAAGATAACATTAAATGAATGACAAATCCAGTGTAGACATTGTTAATGTGGTAAATGACTATTCTAGCTGGAAACAGCTGATTTTTAATGGAATATCTCCATAGGGGTACAGAGGAACATTTCCAGCAACCATCACTCCTGTGTTCTAATGCTACATTGTGTTAGCTAATGGTGTTGAAAGGCTAACTGATGATTAGAAAACCCTTGTGTAATTATGTTAGCACATGAATAAAAGTGTGAGTTTTCATGGAAAACATGAAATTGACCCCAACCTTTTGAACGGTGGTGTAGATGCCTATAAATGATTAAGTATAATACTTGAGCACATGTGCAGTTTCTTTCCACCGCTGTCCAAGGCTTGCTTTACTTTTAGCTTGGCAACGTATAACACTACAAGGTTTTGAAGCTGGTTCACCTCCCTTTTGCTACAGAAGGACATTGAAACACTCAAGCATGGGGCCATGTTGCCACTGATTACATGTAGAGGGTCTCGTTTGATTGATTTGATTAGGAGAAAAGTGAATATTTTAATCTGACAGTGGTGTTAGGTATAAAATTTGAGGGTTCTTTTCCCCTGCAGTCTGAACAATAGTTGAGGTTATAACCTGCTGCAGACCAAAGTGTTGGACTAACTTCCAGAGCAAAACCGAGCAAAAGATTCAGTCTTTCAGTTGATAAGTTGCTGATTAGTGTGCTGCTTGGCTGGTAGGTGGACGGAGACTTAGACCTTTTCTTAATGCCTCTGGTTAACCTGCCTAAACACACTCGATGTCCCTCCTACACTCTTTAGACACATTATAAAAGCACCTGCCTAATATTGTGTAGAACCCATTGTTGCTGCCAAAACAGCTCTGGCTTGTCAGGACTATGTGGGTGTCCTGTGATGTCTGGTACCTGGACGCTGACAGCGGATCCTTTGGGTGCTGTGGCTATGAGTGGGTTTGCTTAGTCTGCAACAATGTTTAGGTGAGTGATGCCAAAGCAACATCAACCTGAATACCAGAACCCAAAGTTTCCCAGCAGAACACTACACTGTAACAAGGCGATCAGTGATATTTACTTCACCTGTCAGCTGGTTTAATATTGTGGCTGGTAACTGTATATTTAATGTTGAACCTGCCAATTAGCTCCTGCAAACTTGCCAACGTCTTTTGGAAGATATTGTATCACAGGAGAAATCTGCCTGCTGTGCTGCATATCATCACTCTGCAATGTTCAGAGAATTCCAGGAGTTATTTCTGAAATGAAATCTTGTAATTAGCTTTTTTTGAGATTCCCACATTCCCCCAACCTCCTCCATCTGTTTCTGCTTCAGCTTGGTGGTTTCCTACACTTCCCAGAGTGCTTTTCATCAACCCACAGAGTGTAGGCCTGAATCCAGATGTAGGAACACGAATGCACAAACAATAATGCACATGCACTCTCTGCATAGAAACGGGTATAAAAACAGAACAAGAATATCCCTCAGACTGTTTTTTAACAAATCAGCTTTAATACAAGAGCTAGCTGTGGTTCACTGGGAGTGTTTCAGTGACATCTAAATTTGGATGCTGTCCCTTAACAGCGTTTTATATAACATTTATAGATGAGTGTTAGGACACAACAGTTTACAGTTTTTGTCCAAACAGGGTTAAATATGGGTGTGTCAGCATCTATTTATGGATGGACCTGGGAGTCAGCGGGACTGTGTACATGCACAACATTCACAACAGGACTTCCAGCCTTGTATCTACACACTGTTAGACACCCTGAAATGTGATCCGTTCAGCTGTGGGTAAGATATGTAGGTGGAGGGAGCGGCAGCGATGGCATGGCAGAACCCAAAAAGCAAGTTTTCCAAACTATAGTTATTCATCCAGAACACATCTTGTGGCTGTGTTGTGTTCTGGCCTACGTGTCTGCTACTGAGGCTGGAGAAATGGCTCTCTGCCTCTTCTTTGATGGATTTCTCACTGTCTGACTGCTGGTGCAATATGGTGGCTCTGGACAGAAGCTTCACTCTTAGGAACCAATGCTGATTGCTGAAAACGCTATTGTACGTGTCACATTGGGCCGCTTTGTGACTTTGAAACTTGAGTGGTATTTAGATGTTTACATTCAAGGTTTTCACAAGTGTAACGTTTTCACTTGTCAAAATACAGTATACAAGTGTATACTGTAAGTAGGCAATTGATTCTTACTCTAATAGGTGTGTTTCAATCCACCTGCTTTATTGTGCATTGTGGCAAAAAAGGTTTTTACACTTAGTTGGCGAAGCTAGCATCCAAGTTCAAGAAAATGCAAGCGCAGTGGAAAAATACTAGATAAATGAAGACATTCATGAAGCATGTGACTTCAGAGAGAAGATAAATAGCCCAAGACATCTGATCTGTGTGGAGAGAAGGTGGAGAGGAAACAAAAGCACAACGTTTGCAGCAGATTTGTGGCAAACATGTTCACTGGTGTTAACTGCCAGCAGTGCTTAACTTGTAGTAACCATCTGTTGACCCCAACCTTTTGAACGGTGGTGTATATACCAATAAATGATTAAGTATAATACTTGAGCACATGTGCAGTTTCTTTCCACCGCTGTCCAAGGCTTGCTTTACTTTTAGCTCGGCAACGTATAACACTACAAGGTTTTGAAGCTGGTTCACCTCCCTTTTGCTACAGAAGGACATTGAAACACTCAAGCATGGGGCCATGTTGCCACTGATTACATGTAGAGGGTCTCGTTTGATTGATTTGATTAGGAGAAAAGTGAATATTTTAATCTGACAGTGGTGTTAGGTATAAAATTTGAGGGTTCTTTTCCCCTGCAGTCTGAACAATAGTTGAGGTTATAACCTGCTGCAGACCAAAGTGTTGGACTAACTTCCAGAGCAAAACCGAGCAAAAGATTCAGTCTTTCAGTTGATAAGTTGCTAATGAGTGTGCTGCTTGGCTGGTAGGTGGACGGAGATTTAGACCTTTTCTTAACGCCTCTGGTTAACCTGCTTAAAAACACTCGATGTCCCTCCTACACTCTTTAGACACATTATAAAAGCACCTGCCTAATATTGTGTAGAACCCATTGTTGCTGCCAAAACAGCTCTGGCTTGTCAGGACTATGTGGGTGTCCTGTGATGTCTGGTACCTGGACACTGACAGCGGATCCTTTGGGTGCTGTGGCTATGAGTGGGTTTGCTTAGTCTGCAACAATGTTTAGGTGAGTGATGCCAAAGCAACATCAACCTGAATACCAGAACCCAAAGTTTCCCAGCAGAACACTACACTGTAACAAGGCGATCAGTGATATTTACTTCACCTGTCAGCTGGTTTAATATTGTGGCTGGTAACTGTATATTTAATGTTGAACCTGCCAATTAGCTCCTGCAAACTTGCCAACGTCTTTTGGAAGATATTGTATCACAGGAGAAATCTGCCTGCTGTGCTGCATATCATCACTCTGCAATGTTCAGAGAATTCCAGGAGTTATTTCTGAAATGAAATCTTGTAATTAGCTTTTTTTGAGATTCCCACATTCCCCCAACCTCCTCCATCTGTTTCTGCTTCAGCTTGGTGGTTTCCTACACTTCCCAGAGTGCTTTTCATCAACCCACAGAGTGTAGGCCTGAATCCAGATGTAGGAACACGAATGCACAAACAATAATGCACATGCACTCTCTGCATAGAAACGGGTATAAAAACAGAACAAGAATATCCCTCAGACTGTTTTTTAACAAATCAGCTTTAATACAAGAGCTAGCTGTGGTTCACTGGGAGTGTTTCAGTGACATCTAAATTTGGATGCTGTCCCTTAACAGCGTTTTATATAACATTTATAGATGAGTGTTAGGACACAACAGTTTACAGTTTTTGTCCAAACAGGGTTAAATATGGGTGTGTCAGCATCTATTTATGGATGGACCTGGGAGTCAGCGGGACTGTGTACATGCACAACATTCACAACAGGACTTCCAGCCTTGTATCTACACACTGTTAGACACCCTGAAATGTGATCCGTTCAGCTGTGGGTAAGATATGTAGGTGGAGGGAGCGGCAGCGATGGCATGGCAGAACCCAAAAAGCAAGTTTTCCAAACTATAGTTATTCATCCAGAACACATCTTGTGGCTGTGTTGTGTTCTGGCCTACGTGTCTGCTACTGAGGCTGGAGAAATGGCTCTCTGCCTCTTCTTTGATGGATTTCTCACTGTCTGACTGCTGGTGCAATATGGTGGCTCTGGACAGAAGCTTCACTCTTAGGAACCAATGCTGATTGCTGAAAACGCTATTGTACGTGTCACATTGGGCCGCTTTGTGACTTTGAAACTTGAGTGGTATTTAGATGTTTACATTCAAGGTTTTCACAAGTGTAACGTTTTCACTTGTCAAAATACAGTATACAAGTGTATACTGTAAGTAGGCAATTGATTCTTACTCTAATAGGTGTGTTTCAATCCACCTGCTTTATTGTGCATTGTGGCAAAAAAGGTTTTTACACTTAGTTGGCGAAGCTAGCATCCAAGTTCAAGAAAATGCAAGCGCAGTGGAAAAATACTAGATAAATGAAGACATTCATGAAGCATGTGACTTCAGAGAGAAGATAAATAGCCCAAGACATCTGATCTGTGTGGAGAGAAGGTGGAGAGGAAACAAAAGCACAACGTTTGCAGCAGATTTGTGGCAAACATGTTCACTGGTGTTAACTGCCAGCAGTGCTTAACTTGTAGTAACCATCTGATATCAAGATTGCTAGTAGGAAACATGTCAGTTTATGTTTGTAATAGAAAACATTTTTAGCAATATGGTATTATTTATCATTTCCCTAGCTTCTATTAAACAGTTGAAATTAACATTTGGCAATGTTGCTGCAAATTTGCAGAAAGGATATATTTTTATAAGCAAATGTGCAGCATGGGTTTTCTCTGGGTTCTTCGGCTTCCTCCCACAGTCCAAAAACATGCTGAGGTTAATTGGTAACTATAAATTGTCTGTCAGTGTGAATGTGAGTGTGATTGTTTGTCTCTACATGTAGTCCTGTGATAGACTGGTGACCTGTCCAGGTGTCCCCTGTCTTCACCCTAAGTCAGCTGGGATAGACTCCAGCCCCCCGTCACCCTACAGAGGATAAAGTGGTGTAACGATAATGAATGGATGGAAGGTAGATCTGTGGTAAACTTGTGGTGGACTTTCGACCAATGTTGCAGAAGATGTACGACAGGTTCAGCAGATTTGCAGATTTGTTGGTGTTTACTGTTTCCAGCAACTTTTCACACAAATTCATATTTATGTAGTTATTATATCTTAAGATTGATCTGAGTTGAATTAGTAGTACTACTGCCTCATTAAAAGTAGCTTGTGTTTTGAACCTGCTGGTTGACTGGACTTTCACATAGTTTGCCAGAAGTCAACTGCAAAGTTGCCTAATCTAAATCAAAATCTAATCTGCATCTGAGCATATGACCTTGCTGCAAATTTCTGTAACACTGGGACAGAAATGCCATGCTTTTGACATGCTGTTTCATCTGAGCTTTAATTTCCACTCTTTCAGTTTCATCATCTTGTCGCACCCGGTTCTTCTGCAATGACTTAATAGGACTCAATACACTAACAATTAACCAGCTGTTTAACAAAACCCTTCAAATTGTTACATTTAGCACACATATGGCTAAAGTTTGTGCTACATTTGAATAGTAATCTAGCTAATGTACTATCAGTGACCTATTGTCTTCCGTACTTTGAGTATAGTGACCATTTTCAAATGATAGAATCGCTACAAAGACAATGAACGTACTGAATATTTCAGCTCACAGCCTCAAAGAGCTGCTTTAATGGCTCTAAACACTATGACTTGTTTTGAATCAGACGTCCATTAATGCACAAGTCTAAAAATAAATGTACAATGAATGGTATGTTAATAACACATTATCTGACAGAAATGGAACCTTCAGTGTTCTGCAGCAAAATGAAAACTGAGTGAACTGAACTGGATCCTCACAAGGATGTAAATGAGTGTTTGTGTTTTTCCTATGGTAAACCTTGTTCATCTGTATGCCAGGTTTCGTTCTTTTCTCTCCTCTTTTTGTTCCATTCAGAGTCTGAAAATGAGATTTCTACACAAAGCTAATGAGCTGCTTTTATAGGCTCATTTTCTGCTTTTCTCTCTCTCGCTCTTTATTCCCCCTCTTTGTACACTTGTTCTTTCAAATCTACTTTTCAGCTTTTTCCAGTCTTTTCTCTCTGTCTCCCCTCGCCAGCATCTCATTCGTGCTCTCCGGGGTGCGGCCCATTCGATTAAGGGTTTTGTGGGAGAGCTGAGCCCCGGTGAGGGCTGCTGTGAGCCAGATCAGCCCCCTCTGGAGCCACAGCTGGCCTCAGGGACTAAATATAGAGAGGCAGCTTAGGCTTTGGCAATCTGAAGAAAAAACAGAGGCAGAAAGAGGCGCTAAGACAGCAAGAAGGAACATCGATTTAGATAAAACCCCAAAGGCTTGTTGCACAGAGAGAGAGAGGAGAAAGAAACATAATAAAGATGATGAGAGGAGCATGAGAGGCTAACAGAGCATGTTTTACTATCCTGACCTCCTCAGTGGATGGAGGTGATTTAAGAGGCATTGCTTCGTGCTGCCCCAGCTGTGCTATCTATCTGTGCTCTCTGGCTCGTGGCTGAAAAGGCTAAGTATATCACAATAGCAGCCCTGTGGTCAGTCCCACTGCACACACACATTAGAACCTCAGTATGAAGAGGGCCAGAGTCAGTGGCACCAGGAGCTCATTTAGACAACTGCTCTTCTATTGCATTGTATTAACAGTAGACACCACAAGTGAGTAAATCACTGTGCAATATCACTTAACTGTCAAATGCTTCTGAATCGTATCAGTTTACAGTAACTGCGTTGCTTCTGCATTGAAAAAAAAGTAACAATTTGGAATTGCCAATTAAAAACACGGGCTCTGAGACTTAATGCAACAAAAGTGAGTCGTTACTGAGATTCAGATCCTTAATTTCTTCAACACTTCTTCTGTCCATCTAAATTCCTGGAGAGACGTTCTACTATTCTTGAGAGATTGTTTTTCAGTTTTCAGTTGCTCTCTGCTGGAGTAGTTGTGTTTCTCTACTTTTCTCTTCAAAATACCCCAGAGGTGTTCCATTGGATTCAAGTCAAGTCATACTTTTGACCAATTTTTTCTTATAAAAAACTCCTGTGTGATTTTGGCAGTGTGCTTTGGATTTTTATCAGGTGGGAACACTTCATTTCTGCCAAACTTCTGCAGACTTGGAGTTATTCTGTCAAACAATATTTTGGTATATTCATGAACATTTCTAGTGTCCCATATCATCACACTCCCACTGTCAGGACTATGCATTCACTGTGGCAGTTCTTGTCATTGTGATACATGCTGGAACTCAGAAGAGACAAACTAAATTATGTTTGGTTGTATCTGACCAAAGAATGTGCTCCCAGTATTCATCAGGATACTTTTACGTTCTTTAGAAAAGTTCCACCTTGCAGTTTTGTACCTGAGGGCAAAAAAGAGGGTTTTTTTGGATGCTGTCCATAGAGGTTGACCAAATGCACCATCCTTTATACTTTGTGAGCTGTCACAGAAACTCTCATTTCGATCATGCCAGGTCTGAAGCAGAGGTAGATTGTGCAAATATCACACAGTCAGTAGCGTCATTTTAGGAGAACAATCACTGCAGCTCTGATTAGTGGTACTATGGCTCATTCTACACTTTTTGATAACTGCTGCAACTGTGTTTCTACTGATATTTACTTGGTGATTGATCTTCCTGTATACTTTTCCATCTTTGTGAAGTCTCAGTCTGATTTTTCAGCTCCTCTGGCAACTGTTTTCCATGTGAAGCCATGATGCAGACATGCAGATGGACACAGCCCAAAGGTACAAAACTGGGAACGTCCTCGTGTTCACAGGTCATTTTACCATATTCACAGCTTCATTTAGTTTTGTTGAATTTAACTTAAACTTTTGGGCCTGCATTTTAATCATAGTCTTTCTGTAGTCAATCAATCAAGTGCCATGCCATTCAGTGTAGGTGATCATCTCTCTCTGTCTAATTCGACCTTTTGCTTTCTGAGTTGTGACTGTTGTCCATTCTATGTGTAGCCATGATGTCAGTCCCTTTCAGTCCCACGGTTTCGGTGCTGTTTAACTGCTCTGCACTATACAGCAGAAGGAGGTGTAAGGTGCTCCTTCTGTCCAGTGGCCTACAGGTCAAGGAGTAGCACCTGTTTAGCCTCCCGACCAGGGTTACGTGAAACATGACTTGCAAGTAGATGGATGATTGTACAAGCAGATTCAGTTAAAGTGAATATATGGTTGTATAATCGCAGCGCTGAGCAGAGGAATCCATAGATCAGTGGCCAGGGTTACAAGTCCAGTACGGACACTGCAGCTGAAGAAGACAACAGAAGATCACTTCAGTATTTATTCCTAGTATAGTCATGAACTCCAGTCAATGTTTAAGGTCAATGATGTGAATGGAGTCTTCAGGGAAGGAGCCTCATCCAATAGGGAACTTCATGTGCCACAGGTGAACCCGATCGTAAGCAACTGTAGGCAGACTGACTGAAGTATTTGTCTTTAATTGATTGTAAGAGGAAATACCCTATAGTTCAACTTCTAAATAATGCAATTATTGAGAGATGATTCAATTTGGAATAATTTGACATTTGAGTGAGTGTTGACACTTCTGCTGTATACTGTATGTTTCTCTGTACCTGGATGTAGCAGCTAGAGTACAATGCATGGTTTCAGCCACATTACCTGACGACAAAGCATCTTTCTGAGAAAAAAAAAATCAAAAGACTACATTAAAGTACAGGGCAAACAATGATTGCTATTCATCAATTACATGTGCTGTTGAAAAGGATAAATTAGGGTCCCCAGAAAGCTCAGCTGGATGAGTGGGTGAACCATAAACAGGGGCTATATTCCCCAACGCAGCGGCCTGGATTCGATTCCAGCTCACTGGCCTTTGCTGCAGGTCTTCCCCTATTCTTCTCCCTACTTGAATGTCTAACAAAGCCAACAAAAGGCCAAAAAAAAACAACTTTAAAAAACAGGATAAATTATGCAAAACATAGGTGATGAGGAGCCCAATAACAATATTTCAATGAAGAATTTCAACTACACTTATGCTACAATGCATATAAACTATGATTGCTGTGGCCTGTAGTCACTGAGCCCCAAAGTTTTCAATATTAAATCAGAAGGAAAATAAAAAGCGCTAATTATACGAGAACAATATGTGCATGTGTGGAATGTGTCTGCCTACACATAACCCTGATTGTAGTATGTACAGAAGTGCATGCAAGTCTGCTGTTTTGAGTCCACAGCTGTGTGTGGACACAGAAACCCTAAATTGGCCTTTATGGTTTGACCTAAGCTACAAAGGCTTGTAGAGGAGCTGCCGCCCACACCTCCCTAATCCCCACTGAATTTTATGTGGCCACGTACATTAAACAAGCAGGAGGAGAAACAAATATTCCCACATTCCACAAAGGTATACAAAGTAACAGCCCAATCAAACTTTCTTGAAAATGAAAACTCTCCCCTGCCAAAAAAATCAGAGACCGCCAGCAGAAAAGAGTGAAATCTGCCTCCTCTTCAGATTACTCTGGAGCTCACTTCATGTCAGCTCTATTCGTGCTTTGTTGCACGTGCGACCGATGCTGCTGAAGCATAAAATGGAGAAGGAAGGAGCCAGTTTCAGCCCAGTTCCACTAATCGAACATGTGCTGAAAAAACAAAGCCCATGTGGTGACGGCGCTGACAGAAAGAGAAATGAGATTGATTTTGCACTAACACTGGCTCAGCAGCCAGGCTCACTTCAGAGGTGGAGGGACTTCCCAATCGGCTACTAAATGTCCGATAGCTTGATCTGACCTGCAGCACGAATGCAAATGCACCACATTTCTCACGGAAGTTGAACATGCATCAGTTCTGCCACACTAAGCAGCAACATGTGTGTGTGTGTGGATGTAGTGTGTGTATGTGCTTCTGTTTATATCTGTTTACACAGTCACATTGTGTTGGTGTCAATTCCCTTAAGGTAATAAAGTGGAGGGTAAAACTACCTCAACAGTTCTACAAGTTTAAAGTCTCAGTTGACCCAAACTGTCCCTCCCTTGTGCTAAAGCTTTATGGATGAACCTTTTAACCAAATAGTTAAAGTTGTTAGGAAACTAAGATCTAAAAATCTAAAAAAAATAACTTTTTTTAAGCATTTGAAGTAAAGATTTAACTGAACCACACATGCAACTCCACATCCTGAAACTTTGACACTGTTATACCTGATGCAACATTCACATGTGGCTGTGTGTTCACAGGGAAGTTAATGGGGTAATCCAATGGCAATGGATGCCCATCAGTACACTAAAGGAGTTGTTGTAATCATTCCTTCTATCGGCCAGTTTTGGACAGTTCATATAGATGCAGTAGTCCCAGCGTGCACTGTGGGAAATGCTCAATTAACAGGACATCCGAATCAGCACAGGGTGTTTTTAATGACACTGCTGATGTCTGCGTAGATTCTCAGTCATCCAGGTCATGTTAATCCTAAGTGATTCAGCAGTTTAGGATATCTGCTGATGTTAAAACAGCAGCTAAAACAAGGTTGAAAATCTAAGATTGAAAGACTAGTTGCATCCTGTGCATTGTGAGAAATTACTTATGATAGCATATGATAGCAATATGCATCGGCGATAGACATCAAAATGATCAATATCTATTGATATCAACTTAAATAACACTTTTTATTGTTATACATTTTTCTGCTATATCGTCCAGCCCCTTGCTAAGTTGTGTTGATGCATTCTTGTGTATCCATTATGTGTTACTGACAGATTGAGTTGGGCCAAGCATCACTGAGAACAAGCCAACCTTATTACTCCCATAAATCAACATCTAATCAAACTTTAGCATCTACAGGGTGCATTAAAAGATTTGAAATGTTTTGTGAATTGCCTGATTGCAGTGGTCTGCAGTTGTTTATACAGCATTTGTGCTGCAGCAAGTATAAATGTAGTTTGAACAACTTCAGGAAGAAGTTGCCACTACTGAAAAAAAAAAAAAAAGCTAGAATTTCTGTATGACAACAGAATGAAAAACCAAGAGAGCAACAAACAAAACAAGAACTTAATTTAGCACTAAAACCAAAAGTTGATTCTTTTAACAGCTTCTCACTGCTGCTGCTTTTTCTTTCCAGTACAGCAAAAGGATAGTTGGCACTGAAATCAAAGTCACCTCCACAAGAGTAAACCTTAAAACCTGTAAGTTTGGAAAGTCGCGTTTGAAGTGGACGTGTGTGTGTTTCATTCCTTGATCGCTGTACTCATCTATCAGGTTCTGTCAAAAAAGGATTGGACCTTAAATGCATGTTATGCTCAGCAAAGAGGGGAAAAAAAGAAGAACAGAAGATGATGATGACAGACTGATTGGACAGCAATCATAGGACAGCTCTAGTGTAACGCCGTGGCTCCTCTGCTCCTCCAATCACAGCCGGCCAGCTTTGAAGTGCGAACAAGTTGGGCAGTCGGAGGGGTGTAATTATAAAAGCCTTAATCAGCAGGGAGCAGGGGGTAGCGTGTGTGTGTGTGTGTGTGTGTGTGTGTGTGTGTGTGTGTGTGTGTGTGTGTGTGTGTGTGTGTGTGTGTGTGTGTGTGTGTGTATGTGTGTGTCCGAACACTTTAACTGAGATAGTGCTGCCGTCTGCTGCTCTGAGCTACCTCACACTTATTACAAATGAATGTGTCTGTGTGGTGGGGATTGTGTGTGTGTTCGTGTGTGTTTGCGCATGAGTGTGTGTGTGTACACTGAAAATGGGTTTAAAATGAGTGCGTATGGTTTTGGACGATGTATGTGTGGTTGAAAACAGACTGAAAGCGAGTGTGTGTGTGGTTTGTGTGTGTGCGTGTGTGTCTGTGCACGGTTGAAAATGGATACAAAATGAGTGTCAAATTGTGTGTGTGCGTGTGTGTCTGTGTGTGGCCACAGGAGTGTGTATATGCTATTAAATGACTGCACAGCCGAAAATAATCATAAATGGATGAGGATGATGTGCATGTGTGTGTTTGAGGGTGACAACAGTCTTAAAGTGAGAGTGTGTGTCCTCACATTGTTGTGTATGTGCTCTGGTCAAAGTGGTTCAGTGTGTGTGTGTGTGTATGTGTTTATCTTTGTGTGCTAACCAACGATGTGTATAAAATATTAAGTTATGTGTGTGTGGCCAGGAGGAGTGCATGTGTCCGTGCATTAAATTGTGTGTATACAGCAACAAGCAGAGCACATTATAAAGATAACAAGATGAGTCACATTATGTATTCCCTCTCTCTTCCTCATTACCTTTAAATTGTTTTCCAGGCAGGTAAAAAAAAAAACAACAACAACTTGCTGACACACTCACCAGTGTGTGTTTGGCCATATGTGTGTGTGCGTGGAGCGTAATTCCTTTAATAGTTTGTTTATCTCGCAGCGTTTCCCTCACATGCAGCAGTTCGTGTTGTCATTTTCTTCTTCATTAGTTCCTTTAAAGGCTGGCACTTCCTCAGCAGTGAGATGCCACTTTGCTTTCATCTCCGCTTACATTTAGGGAAATCAATTCCTCATTACGCCTCCAAATGAAATGAACCTATTACCTTTTTGGCTTTCATCACCATTCCCCCTTCATTATACTCCGCGCTCCTCTGTGCTCACACAAACTCTCGCCATTGATGAGATAGGTGTTGCCTTTAATAAGTGATTTGCAGTTTGTTCCTATGAGTGCAGAAGTTGAGGACTTATTTCAGCTCAGTGAGCTGTGTGATATTTCTGGTGGAGTGATAAGTTGTCTGGTTTTAGACCTCTGACTCAGTCCACATATCTGCTTTATTAAATAGAGCTAAAGTTGTGCATTGATGGCTTCCTCAGACAGGTGTAGAAAAAGAGATGATCCTGGAGGCAAGATTAGAACATCACCTTCCTGTAGCTGTGTTGAATGACAGGAAAATTGTGATAAGCGTGGACGAGAAAGTAAAACGACTTCTTCAGCTGTACTGAAACACATTAAG
Source organism: Amphiprion ocellaris (assembly GCF_022539595.1). Lineage (NCBI taxonomy): Eukaryota > Metazoa > Chordata > Actinopteri > Pomacentridae > Amphiprion > Amphiprion ocellaris. Next base: position 21,521,782 of record NC_072786.1, on the reverse strand, counting down.
AGTTTCTGCGTGAGCTGCTAGGAAGGATATGTCACTTACTCCTGACTGGTTTGACAAAACAGTCGTTGCAGGCAAGATTAGAAAGGTGATGTCATTTGATGTATTTTAGGTAGAGTTGAATATTGGGTGTTGCCTTCAGACCATAGACTGTAGGGTCCTTTAACAAGACCTTCATTAGATGTTAAACAATATGCTTCACTATCCTTCCAAACTGTCAAGCTGCAGACCACATGAAGCTGACACAATACTAAAACAAGAAAAGCACTCAGAGAGCGCAGTACTGCACCAAGGCTGTTCATTTACCCATATGGCATTATCAAGAAATGCAGCATTTTTTTTAAAAAATGCAGCATTTGTTTATTAGATACTGATGATCAGAAATCATGGGAACATAGAATGTGTCCATTTAATATAGATGTACCCATAATGGCGTAGTGTTCATTTGTTGTCATAGTTAGTGACGCCATGCCGCTATCTCACAATGATACAGAAATCTTTAACAAATCTGTGGATCCAGACTATAAGCCACATCACTGGAAAAATCTAATCACTTGGTCCTTGTGTCATTTCTGACCTTCCCTGAAAATTTCATCCAAATCTGTTGGTCTGTTTTTGAGTAACGTTGCACACGGACGGACAAACAGATTCACAGACAAACGTAATAATGAGAGTATTTCAATCAACATGCCAAACACTGAAGCCACTAATCGTTGTCTGTCACCCAAACTGCAGCAGTGAGGCTTGACAAAGTCCACAGGCTGACAGCCAACATGTCCACAGTCTCACAAACACAGAGTCAACTGTGACTCTGGAACATGACCCAATCTGATGAGCCCCACAGCTCACATTACGTCTGCTTGGGATTCATGTGTGTGGGGTTTAGATGAGCATGTATGGAAGGTGTGGAGTCTACATGAGGAAAGGTATCAGCCTCAGCATCCTTGTGGTGCTGAGCAGTCTGAGCAGCAGTGCGTGCAAACAGCTATGATGAGCCTGAGGAGGAAATGTCTTAGTCACCACCACCTGCTACTGCTTAAAGCTAAACTTTGTCACACATTACTGAGTGACTATTTAGGGCTGAATAATGCCTCTGTTTATGTGGCTGGCAGTAACACAGAAAAGCAAAAACTGGGAGGTTGAAATATCTTGTCATGTGAGAGCATATGGCTATTTCCTGGAGGCAGTGTAAACCCAAAATGATCAAAGAAAGATTTGTGCTGTTTACAGATAAATTAGTGCAGTTTTCACTTTGAGCATCAGCCTGGAAACGCAGCACATGTTGTTCTGATTTATGGTATTACTTTTATTTACAGAGTTGTAAAGCTGCAGCAGTTATTCCTGCAATCAATAATCTCGCAGTATAGTTTTCACTCTTTAGACTGTTAACGTCAAAGTAAAAAATCAGCATAATTATTTGAGGAAAATCCTAAAATCCTAACTCTAAACATTTCTTTTTAACCAAAGAAACATACACTACCATTCAAAAGTTTGGGGTCACTTAGAAATGCCCTTATTTTTCAAAGAAAAGCATTTTTATATGAAGATAACATTAAATGGATCATAAATCCAATGTAGACATTGTTAATGTGGTAAATGACTATTCTAGATGGAAACAGCTGATTTTTATTGGAATATCTCCATAGAGGTACAGAGGAACATTTCCAGCAACCATCACTCCTGTGTTCTAATGCTACATTGTGTTAGCTAATGGTGTTGAAAGGCTCATTGATGATTAGAAAACCCTTGTGCAGTTATGTTAGCACATGAATAAAAGTGTGAGTTTTCATAGAAAACATGAAATTGCCTGGGTGACCTCAAACTTTTGAACGGTGGTGCATATTTAACACATTTCTTTTTATGAGACAGCCGGCGGACAACTGATTAGATCTGCTATTTGTCAAAAGACTGTTCACTTCAGGATGTTTTGACACTTGGAATCAAACTGCTTAAATGCTGTATATCTGCCTATTGAAGTGTCCATCATTAGTCTTTAAAATGTTAATGAATAATCATATTAAATAAAAAATGTCACATTTGATTCTGTGTCTTCTGTCCCTGGCACTGTTAAGCTGTTTAATGCATTCATACCGAGCGTTCCTCCATGGACCCTATGTCCTTTCCTGGGCTTTCATTCGTGACAAACATGCTAATTTAATGTATGCACAGGAATTGATGTGTATTGCATAGAGAAGAGAAGCACTAATGAGTTGGATCACTATCAAGCTTACAGCTGCATTTTTTTTTACCTGACTGCTTATATTCAAGAGAGATAACTGGTCTTATTTGTGTCTTTAAAATAAACCAGTACATTTAGTTTAACATTGTTGCAGCAAGTTGCAGTTCTACAAGTGAACGTCTTTTCTTCTTCTAATGAATTTCCTGTATGCACAAAAGTGGGAGGCATCATTAAACTATAAATCACTTTCAGGACTATTACTTTTTACATCTTTATTGGTTTGCAGAGGCCCTGCTTCTATGTTGCTTAATGGAATGAACAGATCGATACGACTCCATAGCCACACTGGAACTAACTTCTTAGGGATCCGCTTGCAGGGAAACAGGCCAACTAACACAGCTAAATGAGTTAAACAGTGTTAATGAGAGCAGTATTTGTGTTAGCTGGAAGTTTAGGTGAGACTGATACTATTCTCATGCCTGTTCACTGAATATGAGCTACAAGCAGCAGACTCTCAAACCATAAATTAGCAACAAACAAGATATGATGTGCTAACTGGTCAAATTTACAGATGGATCAGTTCATTGTTTGGTCTATAAAATGGCAGAAAATGGTGAAAAATGTTGATTAGTGTCAAATGAATTGTTTTGTTCACAACTTGGATTACTGTAATGAAGGAGGAAAGAAGCCAAAAAATATTCACATTTAGGTAGCAGCAATCAAATAATTTTATTTTTTTCTTTAAAAAAAAAAAAAAAAAAAAAAAAAAAACAGTGTGAGTGATTATTGTAATAATTTTTGATTTTAATAGCTGACAACTAACTGGTTAGTTACAAAGGCTCTACAGTAAAGACAGAGAGAACAGGGAACAGACATGGTCCAACTGGTCAGGAATGTGCTGCACACATATGACACACTCCCTTACCACTGCAACTAAAGACTATTTTCATAGTCAAATAATCTATTCATTATTCATTTAAAAAAAGACGGAACCAGGTTACCGTTTCCCTATTAGGAATGCTGCCCGCCAGCCCTGCTGCAAATTTTTTCCAGTCACAGCTCGGTATTGCAATGCAAACTAGAAAAGCACTCAGTACTCTGCCAAAGCTGTTCATTCCCCCATATGACATTGTCAGAAATGCAGCATTTGTTTATTAGTTACTGATGATCAGAAATCACAGCAACATAGAATGTGTCCATTTAACAAACAAAATGACCTTGCGCTGAGCACAGACGTGTGTTATGCATGTGTACGTTATGTACGGATACGGTCACGTGACCGAAACATGTAGCGGGCGGCAGGAATTGATGGGACTCAGAAACACCCCCACAATTTAATCAGTTGTTCCTTGTATCATTTCTGATGGATAAGTCCTGAGTGCCTTTCTAGTTTATGGATACATTTTCTACATTTCCAAGGCAGGTTGACAACGTAACCTTCTTCCTTAATAGTTCCTACTTTAGTTTGTGTGGTGTGTCAGGATTACTACACAGAAGTGGACATGAATTTAAATTTACAATAATTTCTCCATCATGACAAGTTGTATTGATCAGAAAGTAAAATACTACATTGTTCAGTTCCAGAAACCTGTGACTAAATGTTCTGTGCCTTTGCAGACACTTTGTGATCTGAAAGTTGTAATGTATAAATGATGAAATGAGGCATAATCTTGTTGAAATTGCTTTCTTTCTTAAGAAATTTGTTAAAAAAAAAAAAAAAAGACATTTCAATAACTGTGATCAATTTCAGAATGTACTTGGACCTTTTTGCACTAAAACAAAGGGAAATATTTTTGAGTTGTCATTATTTATCAGTTATTATACTGTGATTTTACTGGTGCAGCCCACTTGAGATCAAATTGGGCTGAATGTGGCCCCTGCACAAAGATGAGTTTGATACCCCTGGGCTAATCTAACAAACCTTCATTGACTTATTTTCTGTGTTTATATCCAGTCGTTACTACAGTATGTGTCGTTACTTTGGTGTATTCAGAGTTAATGTGAAGGTAAAAGCTGTCAGATCCGACACCCCGGTGGAAACAGAAAGGCTGCGAGGGCTGATTACAGTGACGTTCCTGTACATGTTAGTCAGTAGAATGCCGCCTGGTTTTCATGGTATCAATTTTCTCAACTAATTCCTGGCAAGAGCACAAATGAAACCATGTTAGACTTGTATTAGTTAAAACCTCTAATAACTCCCTGATGCTGAACAGCTTGTTTGTGTGTCTGTTTCTGGACTAACAAAACAAAACACTTCAAACCCTTCCGTGTTGCCACATTACAATGCCTTTGAAAGTCTATTGCAACAGCTCTGATTCATTAGCAGCCAGCCAAAATAGATGGCAACATTAACACAGCTGCTAGCTGCTACTATTCTCACTTCTTTCTCTGTGTCAGCCTCACAACCGCCCACTTTCACACGTAGACACAAAAATCACAACACAACGAGGCAGAGGGGCAGACGGCTGCACATTTCTGTCCCTTTGTTTAATCTTTCGTTTCCCGACGACGCCCACACAGAAGCCGGAAGACAGATTACCGGACACGCCGTCAGCTCCAGCCTTCATTTGTTTATTGCTGCATACCGTCTTAAGGCAGAGGGCACACAATGACAACCAGAACCTGCAACCAGCTTCAGAGGCTGCTGTTATTTTTATGTTTTTACACAGCGACTTACAGGAAATGCAAAGAGCTCATTTGCAAGAACATAGCATTAGCCTGAGTTGGAGATAAGTGAAGGATAGAAGCACTGAGTCATGTGGATGTGTGCTGTTCTGCTCCGTCTGCCTGGCCATCTCTCCCAGTGCACTCAGATACCTTTAATGCTGGCTGCTCTTGCAACACTGCAGTTATGCACCACCAAATTATAGTGTGCATGTGTTTTTTTTTTTTTTCTGGGACTCCAAGTCCTCTTAAAATAGACAGCAGAGGAAATTATGGCCCTGTGTGCCCATGTGTTAGTGCCTGTGAGTGACTGAGCATGATTCAATGAGCCGCCGGACCCCGAGAGACAAAGAGCAGGGAACAGAAGCAGCCTCTGAGGTGTCTCTGTAGGCTGCCAGTCAGGTCTACAGGGCGCTGTGCGGGAAATCGATTCAGGATAGCACCCAGACAGAAAACATGTGTCCAAGTCATCACATCTCACAATCTAAGTGAAAAGAAATAGAGGTAGACAGAGATGCAAGGGCTGAGAAACAGAGGGAGCATTTCAATAACAGCCAGGCATATGTTCTGCAAACAAACACATCCTAATAAAGTCCAGGTAAAGACTCACTGAGGTTCAATACAAAAGTTTTAGAACGTTCCAAAATGATATAAGCAGTCAAAGCCATGGCTGACTACGTCCACCTTGTTGTACATGTGGTAACTCTCTGTGTGTGTAATGGAGGCAACAAAGCTGTCATCATTCAGACTACTTGTTTGGTCTTTTCGCCTTTGACAGTGGAGGGGGAAAAAGGAAACATGGGTAGAGAAGCGGGGGAATGACATGCAGTAAATGGCCACAGGTTGGATTCGAACTCATGACCGCTGCATCAGGGACTACAGAAAAATTAGGTATTCATTTAATGTTATCTTCATTGAAAAACTGCTTTTCTTTCAAAAATAAGGACATGTCTAAGTGACACCGAACTTCTGAGCGGTGGTGTAAATGTTCATACACAGTGTGGTATGTAGATATATAATGGCTCCATGATGCCACATGGCAGCCTTATGACTCTAATTTTAGTCATATTTCTATTTAAAGCCTACGTAAAGGATCATGCTGTCTCTATGGGTTGAGAAAATTATACGTGTTTGTGCTAACAAAACCCTTTCAAACGCCACTGGATAAACTCAAAAATGCATTGTGGTCGTGCAGTAAACAAGGCTGCTGCGCTCCGTCTCTGAAAAGCTGACATGAGGGATTTTACCCGACAGTGATAGTAAACACAAGCTTCTCTTACTTTGACCATAATTTATTCATTGTCTTCATCTCCTCACATTTTGTTCAAACACCTACACAGAAAAGCAGGAGGTGAAAATAGACTCCGACAAAGCGCTTCCAGACACACTCACTGTCAGAAGTCACACTTCTGCTACGCTGCCGTGTCAGGAGGATGCCGCTTGGCTCCCATCGCAGCCATAACTCCTCGTCACCATGGCAACCCCATCCCGCCTGAAAAGCAAGCTGGTGGTAGGAGGAAGGTGTAAAGCTTTGTGCATTTGTTTCTCCCCTCTGCCATCTCTCTCTGTCACTCATTGCACCTCTTTCTACCTGACGCTCCCTCCATCCTCTCTCTCCTCCTATCAGCAGGTAACAGATGCCCAGCCAGTGCTCATAAATATCTCCTAATCACCATCACTGGTGATTCATGAAGCACACAGATGGATAACCTTCGGGTACATATGCAATTCTCCCACATACGCACCAGCAGAGGACAGCTGGGCCTTCTCAGGCGGAGAGTGACAGATTACTTTGAGGTTCTCCTGGGCAGCCTGGTAAAAGCACCTGGGCAACAAAATGAGAGCCGACGGGAGGGGAGGAGAGGAGAGGAGAGGAGGAGAGGAGAGGAGAGGAGACGAGAGGAGAGGAGACGAGAGGAGAGGAGAGGAGACGAGAGGAGAGGAGAGGAGAGGAGACGAGAGGAGAGGAGAGGAGACGAGAGGAGAGGAGACGAGAGGAGAGGAGACGAGAGGAGAGGCAAAAGAATGGGGATCAAAGTGGAGAACAGAAGAAAGAACAGGAAAAGCCAGAGGCGAGCAGAGAGAAAATGAGAGAGTAATATCAGTTTCGCACACATTCATACCACTGTTTGACCATTCATACCAGACTACAGTATTCAGAGGTAAATACCTGGTTTCCCATGCAGTTAGACTTTGGTCTGCACCCTTTATTTCCAAACCACATCACTTTCCACTTTTAATTTTCCACTGAAAATCTATCATTTGCATCAAATGCCCACTCCCTGCGGAGGTGACAGCCGGCTCTGTTTGGATTCATAGCAAAGGATACAATTACGATCCAGACTCATGAAGAAAATAATGCCTTTTTTTTTTTGCTTTGCAGTCAATTCAGTGAAACAGCAGAATGTGATGGATGAAATTCCAAGACTACAATCATGGAAAGCAAAGAGAAGCAGCCCATGTTTATGTATGAACTACTGGCACAAGTCCATTTTTTTTTTTTTACCTTTTTGCTTTAAAAATTAGTAAAACAATAACTGTGTTGGAGGCTAATTTTGTTCAGTATTTTTCAAGCAATTAAAAAAAAGATTATTTTCATTGTGGACTAATCTGGTCTTTTAAATGTCAGAATATGGCGAAAAAAATTTAACTAAAGGCCAAGAAGACATCAAATGTGTTTTGCTTCTGTGGTGGATTTTTTGAACCTTTGTATAGAGAGATGACTAGTGTAGGTCCAGCTGTGGGCTGGTTTGAGAACCTCTCCAGAACCCCAGCTACCAGTCGTCTTAGATAATGAGTCTGGAGCTGAAGACTCCAACCTCTGCTCTGCCCGCCTCCTGACCTGTCCGATTGGGCCACCACCCAGTTCCCTCCACCTTCATCCAACCATTCGCAGCCATCATCACACCTGGAGAGGATAATTTCTCAACCAAACTTTCAATCGGGGCGGCTGGGATTTAACGTGACCAGTTTGTCCTGGTGCCGCTTGAGTTTTTTGTGTGTTCTTTGTGTTCTGTGCGTCCTGTAGCCACTGAGGGGTGGTGATTAGCATGTTATGTCTTGTTTGGAAATGTGTGTTTTGGAGGCTCCAGTTTTATTTAGTTAATTCTGTGCACTTGGCACTCATCTGTATGATTATCACATAGTATTGTGTTGTTTGTGGTGAGTGTTGCTGTTGTGTTTAGGTTTGGCTAAGGAGTTTAGTTGTGTTATTCTGGTTTAGCTAGTTGAAGAACTGTTAGCCTTTGGTTGGTTCATTAGGTTTTTTTTTTGATTTAGCAACATCCACCAGCCCTCTTTTCCTTTGTCTGATCATTTTATGTTAACTTAATATTTTTATGTTAACAATAAATTGCTTTATCTAACCAATAACATCTGGTTGTTGTTGTTACACCAAGCTGGTCCTAGCAGTTGGGTCGTACTAGTCTTCTCTTGTCCACAACCCAAAGATATTCAGTTTGCTGTTCTAGAAGAAGAAAATATTCATGTTGAGGAAGTTAAAATCAGAGAATTTAGACTTTTTTTTCTTTCATAACTGCTCAAACAGATGAAAAAATTAAAACTGTTGGCTATTAGTTTTTAGTTGACAACTAATCGATTGGTTGATGAACTGTTGCACCTTTATTCACTAATAAACAGACAAATATGCCACCTTCGCTAAATGAGACGCACAAGTTAAGTTTTTAACTACGCTGAGAAGTGGGTTATGCTGCAGAGGTGTTTTGTAAAGTTTTATGGACACTTTAATCCTTTTCCCCCAGTGATTCTGTGCCACAATTGGAATTCAATGTGACTGCTGGGGCTGGATGTAGACACATAGGACAGATTTTAAATGAAGTTTTCCTCTGATGCACAGGCTAAATGGTTATGTTCCAACATAAGTAAAAATGGCTGCTGCAGTGCTGGTTTTATCCAAAGAGGCAAAATGGGATCTCTTTTCTTTATGCAATCACTATTTAGAGCCAATACAGCACTGGATGTTCTGCAATCATGCAGAAATATGTGATACATCAACATTTATGGCAGAGAAATGGGTTTTATTTGCTTTCACTTCTATAGAAAACCAAGAGCTGCTAGTGTTTACTCTTTTATATTAAAGTAAAATACAAAACCTGGTTGAATAACAACTTATGTTGATAGATTCCTATTAACGACAAATAGATGAAAAAGGAGGTGAGTCCACAGGGGAAATCAAAATATTCCAGAGAAGAGTGCGAGGGGACTACATCAGAGATCAGAGGAGCAGACAGCTGTTATTAACCCTCTGGTATTATGACGTTCTGCTGTGTTTGTCTGGATGTGGTTTGGCTGTTGTCCGGCTCTGACTCTCCAGTGCACTAAGCACACTGACAAACAACCCTTCCTTGTCTTTTAAAGGTGCTACGTGTAGCATTTTCACGTCAACAAGCTATAAATACATTCATTTTTAAGGCATTATTTAGCATAATTACTGTGAGGAGAGGCTGTTGCTGAGATGTCTGACAGCCTCTAGCAGCCTCTGCACCACAGGTCACCATCCTACAAGTTTGAATGTTAATGGAGGAAGGTGTCTGTTTCCAAAATGAAGTAGATTTTTTGGAGGCTAGTTCATATCAAACAGTTGCAAGGAGTCGAATATCTTTTAAGGCTTTGCTGATGCAAGTGTCACCAATTTCAGTATCCATGTTGAGACCAGCTGCCCTGGTTGTCAACGTCTCTTGCTGACTTGAAAGTAGGACTCTGTAATACATCATCAGCTGTGACAATGTGATGTGTAACAGTCACAAAAACTACACTCACACAGTTGTCATTTTCCACAACTAATCTGCAAGACATCTGTCTGATAAAACTTTGTTCACTCCAACTGAAGTATTAATCTCACTTTATTTAAACATGTTCACTCTGCCCAACTCCAGCTACACTCAAACACATCTTAGTGGGTTGCAAGACTATCCTCACCCAAGGCCGTAACATCTGGTGGCACAACCAGGTGCTAAAGTGCCTGGCACTCGTGCTGGAAACGCGGCAGGTGAGTGTTAACGCCCTTCTGCCCACGTTATTCTGCTGGCAAAGTATTGTCTGGGAGGGTGAGGGTCGAGCCTGTATCACCATCTCAAGACCAGATCCTGGGCAGCTGAGAGGGGCTTGCGATTGGAAGATGCTGGTAGATCTGGACCATAAGCTCGGCTTCCCACCTGAGACCGCATCCACCAACCTGTGACAAGACCTAGTGCTATGGTCAGCTTCACTTAGGCACTTTCTACATCGTCAAACTCGCAGTGCCCTAGAACAGCTTAGTAGAGGAGGCCTATGTGCATAAGAAGCTGAGATATATGGAGCTTACTGGCGATGCAAAACAGTGAGGCTGGAAGGTGAAGATCCGACCAGTTGAAGTAGGCTGCAGAGGGTTCCTAGCCACCTCGACATCCAGGCTTCTCCAGCAGATGGGAGTACGCGGGAGGGCCCCAGGCAATCAAGGACCTCTCCAGAGCAGCTGAAAAGGGAAGCCAGTGGCTGTGGATGAAGAGAAAGGACTCCACCTGGGCCTTCAGGTGAGTAGACGGCATCTATGGGGTGAACCTGGGATGCTGGAATTCACTGCTGAACCCTCTGGAGGTGTTGTGGGTCTATCAGCGAAACACCTAGGAAAAAGGGCGCCCACTTGATAACCCAGAGGATGCCCTCACTCACTCACTGGACCATCCCACCGAGTCTTAGTAGGTGTCTCATGTTTGCATGAAGGGCTGTCAACATCTAGTCCTACACAACAGATCAAAAGACCGAGCTTGTTGAGATGTGCAGTCTTTCTGTTTCCAGTCATGCTAAATGAAATCAAGCTGACACCACACTCTAAAAAAAACTTACTTTACAAACACAGTAGCAAGGAAATACTTACAAGTCCAATTGTAAACAGCATCTCTGCTTTTTGCTTCAGTGAGAGCTGTTGAGTTACACAAGTTTTTACATCCATGTGATGGGTTGCAGCCAAGTTCAGCTTTTGTCTTCATTAAACTTTCATCTGAACTAGCCTGAGTTCCTCCACAAAGCAGATGGCGGAAGTCAGCAGGAAATCTCTTCCACCACATTTATCTGCCTTCAATAAAGTCTGAGAGAAAACAAACTGTGCAAAGCAAGAGATGGGAGAAACTGTCAATGACTTTAGAGAAAATGTGATCCTGATTTTAAGAACCACGAGCACTAGAAGCTGCCAATCATCTCCACAGCAGGTTAAAGGACCAGGCAACACCTCCATTGGTGGATGAGTTCAGTTATTAAAGCTTTACTTCTACTGCTACAGGAAGTGTAAGAAGCCTGTTCAGCTTTAATGCTGTCCATCAGTTTGGGCTTCTATTTTTTTTCCTCCCATCTGTTCTTTTCTTCTCCTGGACTCCTCCAGGGATCCTCCACACCATTGCGTGATCTCTCTTCTCTCCACTGTTGTCATGACTTCCTCTTCCCTTCTCCTCTTCCTCTCTTTCTCTGTGTTTATTCATCCTTCCTTTTTTTTCTCATTTTCCTGCTGTCTTTTCCATCTGCCATGTTCATGTCCTGGCATGACCCAGCCAGACACCACCACAAATATGTCAGAAAATGAAACAATTATTCATGTATTCATGGGTGGAAAAGACATTTTGTTGTAAGTTACTTACTCAGTCCATCTATATATTTCATTGCCCATGAGATTTGTATTAAACTGGTCACTCCCAAAAGAATGCAGTTTAAAACTAATTAGTGCAGCCTCTCAGCAACTAATAAAGCCTTATGGCTTCTTATAGTTCTTGCTGCCATCTGATGAGCTTGTTTTGTTCTGAGTTTGGCACTATCCCTGTTAGTTTACAAGATGCCAAGAGGACAAATTCATCCTGTTAAAGTTCATCAAAGTTGAACTTTACTAGAAAGTTCCACCCAAATCCCATTTGCCTATGAACTATTTCACTGATCACATTATTTCCATTAACAAAAAAAAGAAAAGAAATCTTTGGCCAAAATATTTAAAAGTGTCTTCTAATCCTGATCTTTATGGCTTCTGTTACATCAGTGGCAGGAACTACAGTATTGATATTTACGGTAGTTAGAAGTCAGTTCCTCAAATCTGAAGTACAATCTAGCTATAGCTGCAATAGTGCTGAAGGTCAGAACTCTCAACTTGACCAACACTTGGGTCTATGTCACAGTAGTTCCAGATCTACGAGCAAAATTTCAATATGAAAAGTCAACTGGGGATAAACCTGTTTTGCTGATGCCTGTTTCTTTTCTATAGTAGCTTCTTTCTTGCCCAGCTTTTCTTTCAAAGGAGAATGCATACTTATGCTCTCCAGAGGATGAATCCTTTCGCTATCAGAGAGGATTCCTAACCAGTCACTGTTTAGTACCACCTCCAGCTCAGAGTCAACAATAATCTAATGGACTCATTGACTTATGCTCTCGAGGGGATAAGTGAACTTTCTGAGAGAATAGGCACATTTGTGCAGCAACATTACCTTGTCAAATCACTTTGCAGTTCCATCTCCAAGGTTCGCAGAGGCAAATGTGTGAGTGTGTGCAATGCTTATGCTCACTTCTTGCTGAGTCAGTGATGAGGAGAGTTTTGTTTGCTGGGCACTGCCAACATGTCCGTGCTGACCTCTTTGTAGGGACATGAGAGGAGTCTTTGAGACTTCATCTGAGCTGCCAGCTGCAGGATCTGTGCTGCCATGCTGCACCGTGGAATATGCAGCCAGGCCTGTGGCAGCATCCACCAGTTCCATGAGCCAAACCAGCCATGCTGGCAGAATAGCCATGACTGGAAAAACCTCCCCAGACACTAAGCCCAGACGGACAGATAATGGGAAAGAGAGATGCATTAAAGGAGAGTAAGAGAGAAGCATTGTGAGAAAAAAAGGAGTATTGAATGACGGGGGAAATAGAGTATGGCTGCACAATTAATCAGGTAGAACTGCACATAATGACTTCCTCTTCACAGATTTGGACTGATGTATCAGCAATTCTGAAAGAAAACTAATTTCACTCTCTACAACAGAAAATGAGGTGGCAACTGAAAACTGTCGAGATGTTGATGTAAGTAGCAACGAGGAGCAAGAAAACAGCTTCTAATCAGTGCAACTAATGAAAAAAGCCTACAGCCCGTCCCTGATGCACCTTCCACTTGGGAGACTTTTTTTGTGGATTGGTATTTCTGTATTCCTTTAGATGAACTTGCAGTGTTTTATCTAGCACCAAAACCAACCTTCAGCGACCATACAAAAGGAAATCCAAGAAGAAAGAGCAAATTTTTTGCACCAATAATAGCAGAATGGAACCATTTTCAAAGGCATGCTCCAACAGTTAAGCCAGGGGTGTCATTCTAATTCAGGGGCCACATTCAGACTAATTTGATCTCAAGTGGGCCGGATCAGTAAAATCACAGCATAATAACTGACAAAAGATGACAACTCCAAATTTTTATCTTTGTTTTAGTGCAAAAAGTCCCAGTGCAAATTGAAATTATTCACAATTATAGAATAGAATAGAATATCCTTTATTAGTCCCACAAGGGGAAATTTGTTATGAAAAAGTAAGATAAAACACAATTATGTATTAAAGATTAAAGAGAAATTGAAATATCTTTTTACGAATTTCTTAAGAAAAATAGTGATTTCGACAATATTATGCCTCATTTTATCATTTATGCTTTACAACTTACAGATCACAGAGTATTTACAAAGGCACAAAACATTTAGTCGCAGGTTTCTGGAACTGAACAATCTAGTATTTTCCTTTATGATCAAAACAACCTGTCAAGATCTAGAAATTCTTTTAAATTTACATTCATTTCCACATCTGTGTAGTAATCCTGACCACCTGAACTGATTCGTCATACGAACTAAAGTCAAAACTATTAAGGAAGAAGGTTAAGTTGTCAACCTGCCTTGTAAATGTATAAAATTTATACATAAAAATTATATAAAAGTTGTGACAGTGCATCAGTAATTGGTTTCCACCAAACCAAACTCTTTTGTACTAAAGCTGCTGACTGACATTATACTACACAATGTTCAGTGTCTTCTCTGTAACTTTTACACTTTGCAAAGTCATCCTGCAGGTCGGACCGGACCCTCTGGCGAGCTGGTTTTGGCCAGATCCAAAATGGATGCAACAGAGGCTGCGATTTCCTAAATTTTTGGCTCTAGTATGAAGCCAGCTGCAGTCCTATATTACTCATAATGCATCGCGTGAGTAACACACTGCATGACAGGTGAACAGGCCTTATGGTGAAGTTCCCCTTTAGGGAGAAGTCAGGGCTCAAATTATATCTACTACTCTGCTAATAATCTGGAAATCTCTTTTTGAAGCAGAGCAATATGGGGCACACTGAAAGAAAGTAGGTACACTAAAAAAGTTAATTGCAGCATTTTATCATGAAATCTTTTGAAGAATGGCCAGAATACCAAAGACCAATGACATTTAGAAGTGTTTAAAGACTACAGAGGGGGATAATTCCTTTTCTACACAGAACAGAATGAGCTGAAATCCAGAGAGAGCCTGAAGGAGGAATAGGAAGAGTAGGAGGAGGAGTGGAAAATCCCTCCCAGTAGTTCTGTAAATTTGTCCCAGTAGCTGGTGTACAGCAGGCAAGTTTAAATGTTCTTCCAGCAGCCGTTTAATGAGACACGGCTCAGCCCACCTCCACTTAATTAAAGCCATGATTCACTGCTCTTACGCCATGCAGTCTACAGTACATCTGGCAGCCGGAGACACTAATACACTCCGTCACCCTCTTTATATTCTCACACATATACACATAGACATTATACACTGACTTTCAAAGAGCTCAGTGCCTCACCATGCCCACTTACTCTCCCTAATTCCTAAATCAATGTTTTGACATTCTCAAAGATAAGGACTCAAGGTACACATGCAAGCACACAGACACTTGTCGCCTCATCCTCTGGACACTGTCACATCTAGGCTGCTGTATGGCTATTCAAACATCCTGAGAACACACACCAGCACACACACTCCTGTGGCTCCTCGTACTCCAGGAGTAAACACTGGCTGTGAGATCAGGCCTGAAAGCAGTTCTGTCACCTCCTAAATATGTCCCCCCTCCCTCCCGTTTTGCAGTTTTGAATGCCCAAATGTGGCTAACGCACAATGCTTGCACTCTCAACTTACTGCTCGGGGCTGAAACCTAACAACCAAATCAATATTTATCGGCAGCGGCAGTGTGATTAAATTCCCATGTCTGCGTGCTGCTGCTGCTCCGGGCCGTAGGCGAGCGAGGGCAGCCGTGTATAATGACCACGGGCAGCCATTCCACTCCTGCTATACACTTATCGCCATGCCAGCAGCCAGCATGTACACACACCCAGGAGCTAAGGACTTTAAGATCCTCAAACAAGATATAGCACTGAGCCTCCTGCCTCCTCCCAACTTGATGCATCTCATTTAAAGCATTGTTTTCTGTAATTACACAATATTATCAGTCTGAATTAAAGAGTGGGTCTGTAACAGAGACACCTGTCTCATTCCACGTAATTAACATCATATGTTTCTATCAAAATGGTCCAATAAATTAAACAATATGTGGGATTTTGCTTGTTTGTTGGGGCTTTTTCACATTTTGGATAATATATTCTTACTAAAAACAATATACACTATTGTTCAAAAGTTTGGGGTCATCCAGACAATTTCATGTTTTCCATGAAAACGCACACTTTTATCCATGTGCTAACATAATTGCACAAGGGTTTTCTGATCATCAATGAGCCTTTCAACACCATTAACTAACACAATGTAGCATTAGAACACAGGAGTGATGGTTGCTGGAAATGTTCCTCTGTACCTCTATGGAGATATTCCATTAAAAATCAGCTGTTTCCAGCTACAATAGTCATTTACCACATTAACAATGTCTACACTGGATTTATCATTCATTTAAAAAAAATAATGCTTTTCTTTCAAAATAAGGACACTTCTAAGTGACCCCAAACTTTTCAACAGCAGTGTATGTACCAGCGATAGACATTTCATCAGAAAACAGACTGATTGAACTTCAGTTAACTGTAGTGACCACAGAAGACGTCATCTCCCGATTCATTGTCTATGTAAGCAGCCATGCTTTGTGTGTAGAGATTTTAAATACAAATGTTCCTAAAACTAAACTATTTTCACAATTTAAGCAAAAGTGTTCAAAGGAGCCACCATGTTTGTCTGGTTTAAAATCCAGCAGCAGGCAGCCTACAACTCAAGTGTTCATTCATTCAGGTGTAGTTTGTAGGAGCTATGCAGTCATCAAGCGTACAGTGTTGGAAAGCAGTGTGACCCCTCGCATCTAATAATGCTCCCGTGGACACGTAACACCATGTAACCACCACCTCCATCTGAGCGGCACCCTTCCAGCAACCTGCTCCGAGGGCTGATGGACACGACGTTGGGGTCCACTGAGACCAGGGTGGGTCCTTATCCAGTGACACTCACTCCTGGTCGGCCAATCAAAACCTTCAAGTCATCACAGTGTAATATTGGTCACTCTCTGCGCACCTCCAGGTTTTACTTGCTTTCTTTATTTAACGTGGGTCAAAGTGAAATCAATCCTCCTACCTTATTCATTTTAGATTTATGTCTGTAAATATATGTATTTGTGTTTTCTATTGTTTTCTATTGTTGGGTTAACATTAACACTCATGGATCCGCTTGCCCCTGATTTTTCCAGCCTTTTCGACAAAACAAATGCTGAGATATTAAAAGAATATCTACATCAACATTTTACAATTGTCCCCATTTTTAATTATTTCAACTATTCTAGCATTTAAGGACGTTTCTCTCCCCACTTTTACCACTAGTTAATAGAACAGTGTGAGAATGCCGTTCACAGAAAGCGGCAGCTCTTCACTCATCCATTAGGAAGAAAAACCACCATGTGTCTCTGAAGTGTAGCATTTACCGATTCTCATTACTTCTGGAGATCCAAAATCCTTACAACTCTCATTTATGTTGCTGCATTTGAAGCTGCTGGCTTTTAAAAGTCCTTACATCCACTTGTGTTTGGATTCTTCATTAAACACTGGCCCTCTTCCTGTTTCCAGTAGCAGACACTCCGACACACACAAAAACAACCACAGACAGTCCAGATGTCACTGTGGAACATGGAAGCCTGACAGATGGTAGCCATGTTTCATTTTACTGCCAAGCAAGGTTTTAACTCGACTGCACACACACACACACACACACACACACACACACACACACACACACACGCACACGCTTGCGGAGAAGACAAGATTTTTTTGGCACAATCCACTTCTTGCCTTTGGGAAATTGACTGAACACGAGACGGATGGATACCCGTCAAAACATGCATTAAACAACCCGATCAACCTGAGACACATTTTATGATGTGTGGAAGGCAGATGTTGAGGCGCAGGCAGCACTGCTGAGGCTGATATTTCCTATCATTAATTTCCCCACCTCTGATTCGTGGGAAGACAGAGAAAATGATGCTTGAGAATTCAGGGAATCATGCGTGAAAGTTCACTGAGGTTGATGAGAAAGGTCTGCTTATAGTCACTTTACCTCCATGAACACATTTCCTGATATCAGTGATTGAGACTCACTTGGTCCAGAACTCTGCTCTTATAAATGTTAACATGAGCAATGCTTAGGGCTAAACCTTTGGGGTAACATTCAGAAGTCAAGGAGGAATCGCTGAGCTTGGTCATAGCGTACATCATCCAGTTTCTCATGATTTTTGCTGCCTTTTAGATAAAATCAAAGCTGCATCACTAAAAGATCCCCAAACATCTGGGAGACCGTTCCCTGTTAAACACAGATGCCTGCACCGCAACATACTGCACCTTTCACCGTTTGGGTCTTAACATGAGGGCACACACTTCCTGCATACAGTTTTATGGCACTGTGTGACATAGTTTGGTAGCAGTCACAGACTCGTACAAGTTGCCCTTGGATCAGGAGGACCACATACACAGCAGACCCCTGCTCGCCAGACAGACGGCGGTTTTTCAAGGGGGGAAAGAAGGCGGGGTGACAGCAGTTTTCCCATGTGCAATTCAACTGTGTCTGCTGTGAGAGATCGAGTGTATTTCAAATCCCTTCAGGCAGGGAGGCCTCGCTGATGACGCGAAGATGAAGTTATTAGGGATGCAAAAGTGGAGGCGGATCAGTCTGCAGGGGACTCACACACATTTGTTCAAACCGAAAGGCAGACAGTATCTGTCTGTCTATTGTTCACCCTCAGAAGAAGCCTGTTTCTTGTTCTGTTCTATGGGAATGTCTCACTGTGTCGGTTAATGGTCATAGAAGCTGTGAGCTGGTTTGGGTGTGTGATGTATTTCTACACTGGCAAGGACAAAAATGTGCTCACAAGGCCATGCAACGAGGAAATCTTTCCGGTCTTGGTTAACTTCTTTCACAGAATAGTGTAGGTTTCAGTGAAGGTCCAATAAGTGTGTGTGTGTGTGTGTGTGTGTGTGTGTGTGTGTGTGTGTGTGTGTGTGTTCGTGTGTCTTTCTCTGTGGCAGCCCTTTCATCGCCTCTCTAATGAAGTCCAGACGCTCATGCAGATGGTCACCAACACAGTCTAGTAAACGAGTCGTCAGCGTCAGGCCTGCGGCTGCTGCTTGGACCAATGTCCAGACGGCAGAGTGGCATAGTCCTTCTGCTCTAAGTGACTCTCAGAGAGAATCAGGAAGACAATGAGGGGCACTTATAGCAGGGAAGACACTACATGAGTCCAAGCCAGAATATAGAGCCCCACTGAGGGTGCCATGTTTGACTGTTTTTTAAAATTATAGTAAGTCTGTAGGAGTCAGTGCAAGGAGATCCAGGTCACAAAGGACAGTCAGCCTATGTTGTCTTGTCTATACTTTCGATAATGTGAACATATTCAGAAAAGCAGCCAGACTAGATGCTATAAACAAATGCCCTGGTGCCATTGTTGAATCTTTAAGGATTTAGATCCATCACCTAAATATTAATCTTCATCATTGTTCTCTCAAACTTGTTTGATTTATAGAAGTGGAAACCAGCTTATTATTTTGGAACTCATTTGGTTTATTTCCAAGAGCTACACAAGAGCATTAAGCTCAGCTAAGCTATTAACTGAGGTGGTATACCTCAGCTGAGCTCCGATGTCTGAACCACCTCAACCTTTCGCATGAAGCAGCAGCAACTACAATCCAAGCTTCTTCTGTCTGTCTGGACTCTCCACTCTCCAAGGAAAAGCCTGCTCACTCTATGGAAGAAACTCATCATGTCTGCTTTTATTTTCAGTCTCTACACACAAAGTCTCTGCCCACAGGTGAGAGGTAAGACCCCAGTGAAATAATAACCTAAGACCTGCTACCTTGCCTGCATAAGGGATTCTGGAGACCTCCACCTGGACCAAGACCTGGGACTGGACTTCACCAGGAAGCATCTGGTGGTCAGACCTTGACCCATGAAGCCCAGTCAGGCAAAGGAATGAGACAGAGGTACCTAATTGTGGGCGAGCATCGTAAGGGATAGGCAGTGTAATCTGGGAGCTCAGTGTGGCAGCTCCTGCATCACTGATTAACACAGTGTACCTCTATTTGTGGTTTAATCTGCTGGAACTATTTCTTTGTGAGTAAGTCAATACATGAAGTTGCCAGGCAACCAGCAAACAAGTTGCACAGAAGCACAGCGCAGATGGATAAACTGCTGTTCATCAAGAACAGTTACACTCCCAAGCAACACCTTGCTAAACCACAAATTGTTTTGTCGATTCGTGTCGAAGAAAGCAAATGAGCGTATTTTCCTGATTGTCAAACTTTCTTCAAAGCCTCTGTGTGTAGACGCTAAGCATTTCCAACAAAGCAGAGAAAGCAAGACATAACCGTACCAGTGTTCCCTCAACATGTCACTATTTCCCACAGGCAAAATACTCCTACACTAATTTAAGAGATGCGAAGTCGATGCGTCTTTCACAGATGATAAGAACATTTTACTGCGATTCACACTTTAATTCAGCAAACATTTTGATGCTCAGCAGATTTTCTACACAAACCCTTGTACAAATGTGGCAAAATCAAAGCGGTCACATCTGTAGGTGCTACTTGTTATCAAAAATATCTGTAACATCGTCTCAACACAGCTTCCAAAGCTGGTTTGGCCAGCTGATGCATATCATTTTTCATCCAACGCTTTCCTGCAAAACAGAACGTGTGTTATATGTGGGAGTTAATCTGTGGATACTGGAACTAAGTGTGGATGTTAAAGTCAGAGTGGGACCCAGCAGGGGATCCACCCCTCCCCCCTGATGTGCTGGGATGTTTGATCCAGGATTTAGCAGCGGAGAGGGGCAGGAAAACAGCAGCAGCAGTGAGATTACACAAACAGGACGTCCGGGATACGTTCTCACAATACACACACACACACTTACAGAAGCAGAGGAGTGGGCTGGGATGGGACAATGACTGGGGCTGGGAGAAGAGCGAGCACAAACACAGCCATGAGCATGAATGAGCAAAGAGTGCAAACACAGCAACGAGCATGAATGCAATCACACACACAAACAAAGAGTGCAGCTATCTTATTTCACCTCTTTGGGTCATCCCCTCCCGACAGGCTCAGTGAGGAACCCTAAACCAGGGGACGGCCCGGTGGTGCAGAGGAAACCTGAGAGGCAGCAAACTAAATCCTCATAAGAGAACCAGGGGAAAAAGTGACTGGATGCTGGTAGAAGGAGTAGTGAGGCTCTGAGGGTTTGGACATGCTTAAAGCAATAATTTCAATTGCAATCAAATCATTAAAATGGATTTTCCTCGACTGGTGAATTTTGCTCTTCGAGGTGCAGTAAATCTGTGCAGTGAACAGTTTGAATTTTGTGGGAAATGGGAATATGTACTATTGACAGCTGCAAACAGTATTGACTGCACTGATCTGTCAGTAAGCTATACTTCCATGTGGACGTGCATGCAGACAGCTGCAGACATTTTGAACGTGTACTTGTGTGAAATTATACAGCTTTCTGGTTCACTTCAAGCACCATACACTTGCAGTAGAACAGCGCTACATATTAATATGGGTCTGCCAGATCAAATCAAAAAGCTTTGCTTTGTTTTTCCAGCGCATGTGCCAAATGAAGTGGTCGCAAAACATGGATAGTACACATACGTGACTGTTCAAAAGTTTAGGGTCACCAAGACAATTTCATGTTTTCCATGAAAAGGCACACTTTTATTCATGTGCTAACATAACTGCACAAGTGTTTTCTAATCATCAGTTAGCCTTTCAACACCATTAGCTAACACAATGTAGCATTAGAACACAGGAGTGATGGTTGCTGGAAATGTTCCTCTGTACCTCTATGGAGATATTCCATTAAAAATCAGCCGTTTCCAGCTAGAATAGTCATTTACCACATTAACAATGTCTAGACTGGATTTATCATTCATTTAATGTTATCTTCATTGAAAAAAACTGCTTTTCTTTAAATACTAAGGACATTTCTAAGTGGCCCCAAACTTTTTAACAGTAGTGTATGTCTGCACAGAGCTTCACATACATCCTCTGATGATGAAATTTTATGTCCCTTAGGTCTTAGCAAGACCCTGACGTAGTTGTGCATGTGCAATACAGACAATGAGTCAACATAAGATGCATTTGAATGTTAATGTAACTGCATAGCTTTGGAGAAATAATGGGTGATCAGTAGCTATGAATCTTTAACCTAAACTGAACACAACAAATTAAATGAGCAAGGTCTGCAAACTCCACATTTATTCTCTGAAGTGATCAAGTGATGAAATAGGGCCAGCTCATGCTTTTTGCATTTGTGTGCAGAGACAAATGTGGTCTTTAAAAACAGAGCGTAGACATGCAAGCACTTCTATTCAAACTACAATGGATACACATCGATTTGCTAAATGGACAGTCTTATTGCTGCTCATATTAAACACAGTAAACCACACAAAGACATAGCAGCTGGTTACAGATTACACTGTAGCACTGTGTTACTGTGATTATTACTGAGGTGAGCTGTGCACAGTGGGAATGTTTTCCCACGGTACACAGCTCCTGGAGAATTTAGAACATCTTACTCTATTTGGATGGCATCGATGGAAAGCATGTACAAATCAAAGCTCCTCCAAAGTCCAGCAGTGACTATTGTATACACAGACTTAATCATTACTCTTTCAATGCTGAATTCTGAAAGTGTGGATAATGTAGAATCACCTCACTAAGTGTCTCCTCTCCTAAAATGTTTTGGTTTCCTGTCACATGCACAGTGACACAGATTTGGATGGATGACATTTACATCACATGTATACTTGCAGATGTGGCCGTTAGAGTAGAAGTACCGTGCTCATCCTCACGATGTTCCTTCAAAAGTACTGCATTCTGAGATAGGACTCACTGGTAGCTATAACAGCAATATTTCTATCTAAAACATCTATTTTCCTATGGCCCTTCCTGTTAGAGGTTTTTTCCCCATTAATCAAAAAGGTGTTCACTCAATAAAATCTCAATCATTGTGATGTGAATGACAAGAGAAACAAAGATTTGTCTGTTTCATATGATTCTAAAGTCAATATCCTTGGATTTACAATTTAGACAAAACAAGCAGTTTAAAGAATCACCATCTGGGAGGCAATTTCGTCTTAAACCTGAATAGATTGGAAGTTTAATTTTGTTGGGGTGAAAACCTCCAAGGATGGAGCTGGAGGATCAGAGCCCATTTCTCAGATTACAGGCTGTCATATCTGAGGTCACAGACCCCAGCGACTCAGCACTCTCTCTTTGTATCAGCTACAGCTGATGCTGCTGCCACACAAATGAAGGTGAGGAATTTCACATTTCCTGTAGAAATTCCAGGCAGGAATATTTCATTCTTTCTCCAGACGTTCCCATTCCTTGCTTCAAACCAGCACACTTTGTTCCATTTAGAATAGAATAGAATAGAATAGAATAGAATAGAATAGAATATCTTTTATTATTCCCACAAGGGGAAATTTGCAACGTCACAGCAGCAAAGTGACAGTAAGAAAAATCAACAAAATACAACTATAAATTAAAGAGGTGAGATATATACACTATATATACAATATAAATAAGAAAAACAGAAGAACACAACGATACTAACAACACAAATGTAAGAATATATACAAAAATGAACTGTACTTTGGTGTATTTGCACGACAGCTGGCTATCATTACGTGAGTGCTGATTACTTTCTGTTGTTGCATACAATTTCTCCCTCACATACACACACACAGGTACATTCATTCAGCAGAAGGAATAAAAATGATGTTGGGATTTCAATTGAGGTCTTCCAAGCCAGTCTCTGGGTGCAGCTGACCGCTCAGGAGGCATGAGATCTTTGTGGCAGACGTGAAATGTGAGAGTGCGACTTTGAGGCCTGGGTGCACAAGCAGGTTACTGCTGTCAGGCTGAAAAAAGACACACACTGCAGTCCCAACACACACACACACACACACACAGACTCAAAAATATCCCAGAGGCACTTTACAAAGAAACCAAACAAGCAGGCCACAGAGCAAACTGCCTTATTAGCCGCTCTGATCGCTGCAGCTCCGGTGCCTTTAAAGGAGCAGCCCGAGCTGAGCCTGACGAGGCAGACGAGATCTGTCACCGGCACAAAGTAACCTTCAGCCAAACGTGAACGCACAGAGACAAGGGGAGGTGGAAGGGCATAAGTCCTCGCTCTTGGCTGTCAGCAGACAGCAGCTGAACTAAACGAGTTGGTCCTTTAGGCTGAAATATAACAACAGGCACAGCAATCTCCATTCAGCCTGAATGACCTGAGCTCCGCTGCCTGGCAGGTGTATTTGTGTCTGCAGGGATGTGCTCTGTACCACGAATCTCTGCTTTCTAAAACCCTGCATGTTCATTTTGGAAAAAGCTTTTGCTGTCTGAAATTCATCAGCCAATATTTCAGTCAGGAAGCAGGGTTCCTGTCAGTGGGCATCTTAAATAACTTGCTATTCTAATGAGGGCTTTTCTGTGACGCCAGCGTTCATCTCGTCAGATTAGATTTCCCCTTTTTCCAGATGCTGGATATTGAATTTCAATCTGGAACAAAACTTTTGAAAGACTCCATCAAAGTTCTTAGGATTCCTGCCAGTTGGTAGTGAATATATGATTAGAGGTTTGGCAAATAAAATGCTGTGGGTGATGCTCCAGTGTTGGTTCAGCCCGTCTGTTTCATGGTGTCCCTACATCCTGATAGAACATTCCAGCTGCGACCCAAGAAAGACACCAGAAAACTGCTGCCAATATGTGACGGCAACTAATGTTATATTCTTAAATAATAATTATAGCTGTGTTCCACACTGTAAAAAAAAAAAAAATTGTTTTTACTATAGTTTTTTCATCAATTTACTGTTATTTCCCCCCAGATAAATTACAGATATTAGCAAGTAAAAATCACAAAAATAAAATATTAACTTACATGTTAAGTGTTTAAATTTAAAAAAAAATGTTAATAATATCCACATCAAAAAATCTGTATTTTACAGATATTTGCTGGTATTTGGATGAAAAATTAGGCATATTAAGGATTTAAAAATTGGTATATATTTTATAGATAATTACAAATAAAATCTAGCAAAACCATGGTAAAAGGAATTATAAATTTAGATGTCAATCATAAAAAACAAGCTAAAACTGTACATAATGTCCACATCAAAAATCTGTATTTACACAAATGTTAATTTCTTCTTTTCAATGTAACCATAAAGTTTTGGTATAAAATATCATCATTTAACAGATATTTGCTGGGGTTTTTTTCAGTTTTGACAGGGTTTTAACTTTACAAATTTCCTCTGTTTTTCAACATACTTTTTCTAGCACCTTTTACAATCTTTTTCTTTTTTTGAGTGTATTGAATGCAAAAAGTGGTGCAAAGTTAGACTAAACTGGACTGGATTCAACTTCATTGCTGCTGAGTACAGGTGCCACGCTCTGCAACCTTCAAAAATGGAAGCAGGTTGCCTTTTAACAACACATACAACCTGGTCCCAGTTTGCAGACCTCAGGGTTAAGTGAGTCAGGTGATACCTTCAGAAGTCTTGTCCAGTTTGATCTGCAATCCAGAAGCTAAAGATATTCTATGTATTGTCACATATGACAAAGAAAAGCAGCAACATGTGGAGATTTGCAAAGCTGGAATGCCAGAAAATTCTGCATTTTGATTTAAACAGTATACAACCTATGTAAATACGCTACTGTTCAAAAGTTTGGGGTCACCCAGACAACTCTTTTATTCATGTGCTAACATAATTACACGAAGGTTTTCTAATCATCAATTAGCCTTTCAACAGCATTAGCTAACACAATGTAGCATTAGAACACAGGAGTGATGGTTGCTGGAAATGTTCCTCTGTACCCCTATGGAGATATTCCATTAAAAATCAGCTGTTTCCAGCTAGAATAGTCATTTACCACATTAACAACGTCTACACTGGATTTATCATTCATTTAATGTTATCTTCATTGAAGAAAGCTAATTTTTTTTTTCAAAAAATAAGGACATTTCTAAGTGACCCCAAACTTTACAACAGTAGTGTATATCCTTGCAATCTGGGTGAAATGTCCCTTTAAGTAAATGACTAAAAGTGTATATGCCCAATAAACAAAAACATGTCCTTTAGAGTACAACTTTTGACTGATTATTTCACTGTCATGATACTTCATCACACAGACAGCCCTATTTACCATAAAGTTGGCAAATTCCTTTAACACACGGGTTACAAATAGCCTAACTGGACTCCAAACATGAGAATTGGCAACGTTTCAGTACTGCCATGCTTTCCGTCTGCTTTGTCTAAGCCTGGCAGTTCACTGCAAACAAAATCTAATTTGGCATGCTCTCAAACTGCTGTTGAATACAGAGCTGCAGGCTGCACTCGCAGAAACTCCAGGTCTGTTCCCGCTGTGGCTTCCACGCCTGATCTTGTGTCGCAGTGGGAGCAGAGAAGGTAAAATTCAAATCGCCGCAGAGCTGAAAATTGCATTTGCACACTTTCAATCAAGCCAAATGTGGCATGACTTTTTAATCATAAACCTGCATTTTGCGGCGTGAAGGCACCAAATCCTTTTGTTCTCTGACTATACTGGATACTTTAAGCGTCATACTGTGTCCCCCCTCCTCCTCCTCCCACACCTATTCTACAAGAGGTCACCACCCTGCAGGTTCTGGAAGGGAGGTGAGAGTTTACATTGGGAGGCCAGACGGGATTCCCAGGGCTGCTAAACATGCCTGAACCACAGAGATGCTGCCTGGAACTGATGGACAACAATGGAGCTGCTGCTGTGTGTGTCAGAGAGGGAGGGACAACAGGAGAGGATGATAAAGTCATTTCAGAAAGAAGGTCATGAGACCAAG
The DNA here is from genome assembly GCF_022539595.1 of Amphiprion ocellaris. Classification (NCBI taxonomy): domain Eukaryota; kingdom Metazoa; phylum Chordata; class Actinopteri; family Pomacentridae; genus Amphiprion; species Amphiprion ocellaris. The sequence continues at coordinate 21,495,596 of NC_072786.1, read as the reverse complement.
GTACAGATAAAGACAAGGAAGTCAACAAACACACAACGCTACTCTCTAGTATCTCCCTCACCTGTGTAATCACACATAAACACACAGTGCAGCATTAAAAGTTACGTCCAAGCTGCTGCAAAAACACCCTGCTTTAGACATCTCCTCTTCAATCAGAGCGTCCTGGGAGAAGCACCCTATCATCACCGCTGCTAAATAAAACATCCACTGTGTGACCTGTGTGTGTGTTGGGCAGAATCTGATGCAACGTCTGTGGAGATTGGCACAACTGTGAGAGCACGATCCAGGGGTCCTTGACAGCGCTTTAATGGAGTCTTGGTTCAATTTTTACAATCAATTCCCTCCCTGGAAGCTAATTTAATGATGTACAACAGAGGAGAGGTCTCACTCTGTGCAATGTTCCTGCTACAGGATACAGTTATGTAATTCTTAAATAAATCATCCGTCTACGGGGCCCTCATGAGAAAGGCTTTCTAAGGACAGGATCTTATTAAAGGCTTAAGGGGTCAGTTTGTACAAATGAAATGAAGGAAAAAAACCACACATTTTCTCCCTATCTTCTCACTTGGAATGTGGCCACACAGTTAGAGAGTTCTGCTGCCACCCAGTACAGTCGAGGTCAAAGGGATTTTATTGAAGGTTTCAACATGAGCATCTGCTTTCTGACCCTCTGGATCATCCACACAACTCCATCAGCAGTTTTTAGATTAACCGTGTTTCTATGAGTCAGTAGTTGCAACTTTTTAACGAAGCAAGTTCAACAAATGGAATTCATTTCAACTCGACTGGGTACAAAAGTACTTTTTGTAAATTGGATGGAAGTGATCATTAACCTTAATGTACTATGATGTGCTAACAGGGTGGTACCAGACATTTATTTCCATTGTCTAATAATCTGCTGATTTTCTGAATAACCATTCGTTTCATAAAATGTAAAAAGCAAAGTAAAAACATGGTTTCTAAACTTCCCATAGTGATAACTTCACAATTCTTATTTTGTCTGATAAACCATCCAAACCCCAGAGATGAGCTTGTCTACAGAGATATACAACTAGCAGATACAACTGAACTGGAGAACATTTGGCATTTTTTCACATTTTCTTTACTTGAAAAATGACATAGATGATAAATAAACTGTCAAAGATGCTGCAGATTATCTTCCCTCAATCTACTAATTGATTAAACAGCTAATTACCCATTGATCGAACCTGTCCTAACACTGACAGATATATTAATGACAGCAGGGGAGTAGGAACTATTCAGAACCAATATCACACAATCAAAACACTCCATTAATGTTGTTTAATTAAAGTATGTAGCATAATGAGGAAATGATCACACATGTCCCCTTTGAGTAATTCTTTTCTAGTATTCCAGTGGTGCTCATGTGACAGAGGACTAATGCATTCATATGTGGCTTTAATCTCATTTTAGAGCAACTAGAACTTCCATTCATCTGAAATGTAAGGAAACGGTAATACCGGCTACGTCACAATGATCCAGAGCTCTACGACACACAAACACACAGGACAAGCTCGTGTTTTATGTACTGCACATCTTATTTTAACCAACGTCATGTGTACTCAAGTAAATGTACTTTCCAGTAATCAGAAACTACAGTAAATGCACTGGTGTCCTATTTGAGTCGTCATAACTGCCTGTGGGTCCACAGAAGAAGTGCATCGTGGTGATTTTCCTTTAGGGGATTAGAAATAATAATTGTCCACCGCTGCCAGCAGCAGCAGCAGCAGCTCTGGTGAGTCACACAGAGCCAGTGGATCTCCAGAAAAAAAGCCTCCTGTGTGAGAGATGTGACAGCACGTCTGTTCACTGTGATGCTGCTGGGGATGATATTCTCTCATGTTTTATAGTTCCTCCATCACTGAGACAGTACATCACCTACACACTGATGCCTGCATGTTCTGCCTCTGGACGGTCTACCTCACTCCTGGACTCTACTGCATTTAACCCAAATACAGATGTAGATGATTAGTGAAACCTGAAGTATCCTGAAGCAGGAATCCAGGATATCTCCAACCAGCAGACACTGTCTCCAGCAGCAGCATTATGGGATTATCATTTCTGCTCCTCAGTTTAACGGAAAGCAAACACCCAGAGAGCAAATCTTTTCTCTGTATGGCTTTACAGTAAACCTGTTGTACAGTAGGTCAGCAGCACTCACTCTCTACTCTCCATGTCTTGTGCGCGTCGGAGCGCAGGCTGCTTTGATTTTGACGCACCGAGACGCTGCTGTACGGCGCACGGAGAACACATCCATCAGGGGCGTCGATGTGTTAAAACTGAGGTTTGGCAAAGCAACAAATCACATCATCTAATTTAACGCAATTTAATGCAAATTCTCCCACGGAACCACTCCGTTGATATGGAGAGGATTTCCTTTATTGTGCGATTAATTATGCAACGCGGCTCTCCAAACGCGCACATATTAGAGAGAGCATGGCTCCTAAATGCTCCCTAAAGATGTTTTATTTTTAGGTATGGATCCCGCTTTGATTTTTTTTTTCTATTACAGCTTTGCTCTCCAGATGCTAAGAAGCACCGGGAGGACCACATTTAGCCAGCGGTGCCCTCACTGTGCCAAACCCACAGTGCCGACCCGAGCAGCGGTTCCCAGCGGCAAGCCACGTTTCTGGAGACAAAAAGCTCCCCCTCCCCACCAGCACCACCAGCAGCAGATCCATGACACTTGTCACTTGAGAGGAAGCGAGCGAACAGCGCCTGGTGCGTCCAATCACATCCAAACGCATGAACCCCGACGCTTCCACCGGGAGAGAACCGCTCAACAAAAGCCGGACAAAAGCGCAACAAGACGAGCAGCCCGGAATGCCTCAACTGCACCACATGAAAGATTGATTTAAGACAGTGTACTCCCGCCGGGTGATTTAAGCCCTCACACCAAACAAGTAGCTATCAATTATTTATCGGCTGCGTTACAGTACAGTCCGAACAAATGGATGTCAGCGTGCCAGGAGGCTGCCAGACAAGATGCCACACACCAGCACGCACACACAGAAGAGAGGAGGGACGTCCTACCTGGTTGGAACATACTTTGGAAATAAAAGATGACCAGAATAAAGGATCCCAAACAAGTGACAAATACCATCCGGCATATCCTGCTCATCCTCATCAGTTCGGCCAGAGTCTGTTTCATGTCGGGCAGGACGGAGGCTGGAGGTTGCGGCTCGCTTTGTGGGGATGAAGGGCCGGTTCGTGGGAAGCTCCAGGATCTCTGCTGGTACTGATGAGGACTGTCCGCCGGTCAATGAGCCGAACGCATCCAACACGGAGCGTACCACTGCCGGCCAGCCGGAGGGGGGGGGGGACTGGGCAGGGACGGCGTGCTGGCACCCCCGCTCGGAGAGAATGAGCGCGTCCACGTGTGCGTTTTTATTCAATCCAGTCAGATTTGTTGGTTAAAGCGTCTACAACACAACTAAATACTGAGGCTTTACAGGAGCTACACAACAACTACACAAAAGTCACCATGTGGTACTTTCAGATGGTATTAACCCTTAGATGCATGAGTGGGTCATTAAATGACCCGGTGAGGTGGAGTTCTTGTGATATCTTTGTAATGAATTTTTTTTTAATCACTTCATATTCCTCAAAAATATGTTTTTGATGTCATTCCATTTAAATTTTTAAGTTAGCTTTTATATTTTTAAAGAAATTCTAATATTTGTATTACTACCCCAAGCTCTTTATCACTGATAATATCATAGAAGAGGTAATGCACAAACTTGGAGAAAAAAAAAGTGGAAAAATGTAGCAAAACTGATGTTGACATTCTTCTATTGCTGTTCTGTGTAATCTTCTTTTTCAATTAATAAATGTTCAAAATCTGTTATAAAGTCAAAAATAAACATATTTCAAACATGAAATCACTCTTGTGTGAACAAAAATAGAATACAAACAATAATACGAATGATTATTCTGAACCAAAATGACAAAAATGGCATAAAATCACATTGATTCTTCTACAGGTCATTGTTGACCCATTTGTAGAAGACTGTTGGGTCCAATCACTCCTGCATCAAAGATGCGTTGATCCAATGGATTTCATCCTATTTGTGGTGTTTCTTTCATAAAGTTCTGCTGTTGGACACCACTTATTCCTGCTAACAGGGACTTCTGAAGTGAAATATGCTGTGTTAGATGTTCACACAGTAGTAGAGACATTGGTAATCATAACACTTACAGCATCTAGTTTAGCATTTGAATTCAATTTTGAGGTAAATAAATTGAAATATTGTGCTTCTCGCATCCTACTATGCTCTATTCTGGGGACCTTATCAAATGCATGGTTGCACCGTGAAACATCATCTCATTTTCTGAGTTAGTTCAACTTTTTCAGTCACAGACATTAAGTGGTTTTAAGAATAAATATTAGTAATTTCCTAAAATTGGCTTGATTACTACTTTTTTCACCCTGAGTTCAGGACTTCAAGTCCCCTCTCCTATAACATGCCTGGATCACTTCAGACAGGGAAGACTGGTAATTAAAAATATATTTGATTGTAAAGTAAAGCTAATTTCTCAAGGTAGTTTGTTGATTGAACATAATTTCATTCGAAGTCTTAATAACTCAAAAATCAATCAATCAAAGTTTATTTGTATAGTCCTTTCCAACAGCCCAAAGGGTGACCAAAGTGCTTCAAAAAGACTGCTGCAAACTGTTGCGTTCATTTTAAAACTTTTTTAAAACTCCCAACATTAATATATAGAGTTTGAACAATTACTACATCTATCTGACAGTTGCATTAATACTAATATTATACACTTACACTACCGTTCAAAAGTTTGGGGTCTCTTAGAAATGTCCTTAATTTTGAAAGAAAGCGGTTTTTCAATGGAGATAACATTAAATGAATGATAAATCCAATCTTGACATCGTTAATGTGGTAAATGACTATTCTAGCTGGAAATGGCTGATTTTTAATGGAATATCTCCATAGAGGTACAGAGGAACATTTCCAGCAACCATCACTCCTGTGTTCTAATGATACATTGTGTTAGCTAATGGTGTTGAAAGGCTCATTGATGATTAGAAAACCCTTGTGCAGTTATGTTAACACATGGATAAAAGTGGGAGTTTACATGGAAAACATGAAATTGTCTGGGTGACTCCAAACTTTTGAACGGTAGTATACAATTGTTAATACACTAACCTTATAGCACATTAAAACAAATATTCATATGGATTTGACATACAAAATATATACTTACCTTATAAAATATGATACATTGTTACAGATTAAACTATAGAGCAGGGGTCACCAACCTTTATGAACCTGAGAGCTACTTCAAGGGTACTGAGTAGTACGAAGGGCACCTTGTTTGATACAAACTTCCTCACGAGCAAACTGGCACCATCATCTTTAAACAATAATAAAAATAATGAAAATAATATGTAAAAAGACTGTCTGATCACATTTATGTTCATTATTCCTTACAATAATTATTAACAACAATTTCCACAACAATGACGGTAGGAAACACACACACACACACACACACATATATGGAACTCTGTTCCAATATTTAAGTCAGGTATCCCATCTCTGAAACTTTGGTAAATATCTTTCTTGGCAATTTTGTATGAATCAGCATATTTGCAGTATTTTGTTCAAAATCACACCAGTTACATTTCTGTGCAAATTATCACTTCTAACATTTTTAGGAAATCATTAACTGTCATCAAATCATGCTTCATTCGTGCAAACTACTACCTTTGTAACATTTTTGAACAATTCATGAACTCTGTCCCATGTTTGTACAAATTATCAGTTATGTAAGAAAAAAAAATCAACTCACATTTTGAAATGAATCTTATCACATTAGTACTAATCACCAGCATTTTTCACCAGCATTGCAGCATTTTTAACAGATCATAACAACAAATCATTACATGTTTTCAACTAATTATTTGTCACATTTTTGTGTAATGGCACAGTGTTTTGAATGACAACATGTTACCTCTTTCTCTGTCTGTAAATGTGTGTTAGTGGGAAGCCTGGCATTGCAGAGCTTATCATGTCTTACCTTTACCTTACAGCTCACAGTACAGATGGTTCAGTTTCCCAGTGATGTGTTAAAAATGCAAGTGCAAGAAACCACTCAGTGTCCTCAAGCAGCGAGATGTCTTCCCCTTTGGATTGCATCAACTCTTTGATTTTGGCCAACAGTGACAAAAAACGCTGCAAAACTGTTCCCCTGCTGATCCATGGGGTTTCTGTGTGTAGTAACAGGTCACCATGTTCAGCTAACAGCTCCTCCAGCAGCACCTTCAATGTCCTGGTTGTTTGGCTTTGGAGCCATTTATGATCTTCACGACACGAGTCATCACATGATCAAATCCGGCCACTTTTGTACATACATATGTCCTGCTGGTGAATGATGCAGTGGTAATGTAGGAATGTTGGGAAGTCTGGATCCCCTCTGCATCGTACAATGAAGCCTACATGGCGACCCGTCATGGAGGGAGCCCCGTCTGTCGTCAGTAAAACAAGCTTTTCTAAGGGTACATTTTTCTCCACGAAGAAACTTTTCGTCGCGTAGCAGACGTCAAAGCTGCCTTTAAGTCCGGGGCTTTTCCTGTCTGTAGTGCGCATACAGTCTATGTGTGCTACCAGGTGGCTAGTTAGCATGGAAGCTTTGTAGCGGCTAAAGTAGCGTCTCTCCACATTGTGTTCGCTTTGCCGACACAATAGTCACCCCGCAAATAGGACACTTACATTTATCTTTCACTGTCGTGAAAAAGAACTCTTCCTCCCAGTCATCGTGAAAACAGTGTTTTCTCTTTCACTTCTCTGTCATGTTTTGGGGGTAAAAACCACGTCTAGCATCCCTAGCTGTCTGCGTCCGGACGCTTCAGCAGAGTGACGTGTAGTTGGACATGCGCAGTGAACTTTGACTCGGACAAGGTCAAAGTTCATTTACACCGAAGACATTTTTGTTTTTTAAAAAAAATATAATAAATATTGTAATTTAAAATCTGCATTAATGTAAGTACTTTTGATTTAAAAAGAAAAGCCACTATAATTTTTATAAGGAATTTCATGGTGACTAGTGTTATTTTTAGAGCGTGTGGCAGGCAACTCACATGGTCTCTGCGGGCAACCAGGCGCCCGCGGGCACCGTGTTGGCTACCCCTGCTATAGAGTATACAAAATAGTTTAAATTAGTATGGGTGACCTGTCTTGGTGTCCCCTGCCTTCACCCTAAGTCAGCTGGGATAGACTCCAGCCCCATAGGGTGACTTTGAACCAATGAATCAACCAAAGTGTAGTTAACTAACATTTTAAAGCCAGCAGTGGAACTTAGGTTTCTGAGCTGCATTAACTTAGACTGATTTACAGTGTACTTAACAATAGAACAATGTTTTTTAAAAATCCATTACAAATTATAGTCCTGCATTCAAAATTTAACTCAGGTAAAAGTACAAAAGTATCACCAGCCAGATGTATTTAAAGTATTCAAAATACAAGTACTCACACAACAGAATCCCATATTATTACACTGTATTATGGAATTAAAGTACTATTACCAGTGGATTTGTGTGTAGACAGCATAATACAGTTGGGCTAATTTTAACTACTGTATATACAGTTGAATACTTTAAGCGACTCCTGAGTATTCTAGCTCAGTGCTGAGAAGGTCATTCTGGCTATGCAATATAAGCCATAACTATGCAACACATTTATGTTTGTAACATCTACATCTGCACAGTTCAGTAGATGTAGTAAAGAGAAAGTGGAATGCTTTCTTTTAAAATGAAGTGAAGCAGAAGTATAAAGTAACATGGAAATACTCAAGTACCTTAATATTATACTGAGTGCAATACTTGAGTGAATGTACTTAGCTGCATTGCACCACTCCTTGAGTTTTATGCTACTTTAAAACTTCAGCACAACATAGTTACCTTTTTATTTCACGTGCCCTCCAGTGATTCTTTGAGTACATTTTACTGATAACATTTATGTATGTTTACACAAAGAGGATATATAGGATTTATATTCAAGATTTTAACTCGTAATGGAGTATTTTTACATTGCTGTACTAAGTATGGTATTTGAATACCTGACTACTTGTAGTAGTTGCATCAAGATCAGTAGCTGCAGACATTATAGGAGCAGCAGCAATAATAAAAAAAGAAATTGTCAACCCAAACACCTGTCTCCGTTTTATTTGTCTTTCTTTCCAGTCATGACAAAACACAGTAGGAGTACAGTATTGCTCCATTGACCTACTCCACATACGGCTACAGTGCCACCTAGTGGAGGGGGAGCGCACACCGCTCAAGGATCAGGTGAAACCTCTGAACACTGTCCAAGACAAGGAGGCAGTGATAGATAGACCTATATGCAGCATCTTAACCTTGCTGTGAGATCCGCACAAAGTCATAGCAGCTGCTTTGCTTTGATCAAATTATGCTCTAATGGCATTTTCAGGCATACGCCAAAAGAAACAGTCCTGTGCACTTTTTCTAATTAGGATATCTGTCTTACTTACACAAGCAGGTCTGTCAGGGAGAGAATCAGAAGGTGGTCTGGAGGATAACCTCGTAAAATTTGCTTCTAATCATTCTGCAACAATTGTTCAGCAGGCAACAGTGCAATGTGCAGGCATTAACACGGCGTGGATGGGCACCCATCCACTCGTGACATGCAGCTATGCACCAAGAGAATTAAAATGACGTCCTTGCACAGGACACATCTGTGTTGTAAGTTCACAAATGTACATTTTCCAATCTAAATGTGGAGTTTAGAGCGGGGATGGCGAGGGAAATTTAAAGGGTCAGAGGCATGCTTTTAAGAAATATCTGTCCTCCAGTCCCCACCTTCATTTGTATGAGGCACTCCACTTAATGACCCACATGAATATTCAACAGTTGTGTAAAGACGGTTGCTATGCTCAGCAGCACTGAATCAAACACAGAATATAAAAGAGGGAAAACAAATAAGGTAGCGCATCAAAACCTCTGGCCTAATGTCTCAATAAAGACCATATGCATCAATTAAAGTGAGAGCATTCGCCGATAAACACTATTAATTTGGGTAATTCCATAATCCCCGTCTAGTTCATTACATGAAATTAAGGCTGTAAAGCCCCTGAGGCTCATGCCATAGCAATAAAAACACCAAGTATAAGCCAGAGCTTTTACTCCATGTAAATGCATCAAATCCCAGAGCCTTATCACTCTCCTGCAGCCTTTAAAAACTCTGCTATATTCAAGCTTACAGAGGCTTTCAAAGGCAGAACCTTAGGGAGCATGTTATCTTCCCTAAAGTTGAGAGCCATAAAAATGCATCAATGAGACTGTATATTTCAAAGTTATGCTCGAAGCAAATGGTTCATAAAAGATGCAAACAAACCTAAAAAGCAGCACAGACACAAAAACACACAAAATAAAGAAGTGTGTCAGCAGCAGATCATCAGCCGTCGCCCGCCTGTCCTTCAGGCTTTAGGTGAAGACGTCATTGGATGGTCAGTTGACCGTCGTGCTGCCGTCACTACTCAGAAGATCGCAGGCACTTCCCTGCTGTCCTGTACTGTTGCTATAGGCAACGGTGACTGACAGCAGGGAGTTAACCTCAGCAGTTTCCCCTCAGCATCAAGGCTTCAGACATACGCTGGGTTTGGGTCAATGAGGTGAGCACCTGGAGAGCAGAGAGCACATGTCAAGGGTCTGTACTGCCCCGCAAAGTGAAGGTTGGTAGAAAATTATCTTACTTTGTCTGCATAAAAGTATAGCTCTAGCAAATCATATTTAACATGAAGCCTGACTATAAAAGAGAGATAATGATCTGTAGATGTGGGATGATGTTTGGAGCTTTAATTCCATCATTTACTCAGTAAATTGACAGCTCAGAGCCTCTTTATGTAAGGGCCAGTTTAAGTTATCTACACCCCTATGTGCTGGCTGATGCAGACCTGAACGTGGACAGTCACATGGTTTTATTTATACAACAATATCAGTGACTGTTTATAGAAATTGATTGACTTTGTGGTGTTACAAATAGGTTTCAGGAAGAGACGTTTTGAAGCGTAGTGTGGTGGCTGTTGTTGTCTTGGCAGTGTCTGACTCCTTCTAATTCTTGGCTAATTCAGAGATGAGAAAAGAGGTGGAAGAGGAGTGGAGCTGAAGGCCATGCATCCACAAAGTGCCAAACCATTATTTATGTATGATTTAAAGCCCTAATACTATTTAAAGTATAAAAATGCATCCCCCATACAGTTGTTATGAACGGTGACATTATCTATCAAAACCAAAACTGTTTTTGTACCAAATTGGAAATATGTTTATTTCTGCTTTTAACAAGACAATTAACCCGGTCTTGGAGCCAGACTCAAGCGAACATTTAACAAAATACATATATACGTATACACTACCGGTCAAAAGTTTTAGAATACACCAATTTTTCATTTTATTGGAAATTATGCATGTTAATGTCTCATTGCACTCTGAAATGAAAGGGTAGAACAAATACACAAATGAAGTAAAAAAAAAAAATCAATTTAGAAACCAAAATGTGTTCTTTGACTCATCAAAGTAGCACCTTTGACAGATATAACAGCTGAACACACTCGTGGCATTCTTTCCACAATGGAAATCAAATATTCTTCAGAAAGTTCTTCCCAACTCTGTTGCAGAAGTTCCCATAAATGTGTGGCACTTGTAGGTTGCTTTGCTTTCAGTCTTCTGTCCAGTTCATCCCAAACCAGCTCCATGGCTTTAAGTCTGGAGACTGTGCTGCCACTCCATGGTTTCAAGCTTACCATCTTGTTCTTTATTGCTAAGGTAGTTCTGGCACAGCTTGGACTGGTGTTTTGGGTCATTATCTTGCTGTAGGATGAACCTCTGACCAACTAGGAACATACCAGAGGGTTCTGCATGGTGCTGCAGAATGCTGTAGTAGCCGTTTAGGTTCAGGGTTCCTCTCACTCTGTACAAGTCACTGACCCTGGATCCAGTAAAACAGCCCCAGACCATCACACTTCTTCCATGTTTGACAGTTGATGTCACACACTGAGGAACCATCCTTTCTCCTACTGGATGGCGTACAAAAATCCTGCATGATGAACCAAAGATTTCTAATTTTGATACATCAGTTCATAATACCTTCTTCCAGTCTTCAGTGGTCCATTGGTGGTGTTTCATGGCCCATGCAAGCCTCTTTTTCATATTCTGATGTCTTAGCATTGGCTTTCTTGCTGCAACTCCACCTGTCAAACCTGCAACTCCATGTCTTCACAGTTGAAACTGAGACTTCTCCCTACGACCACTATGAAGCTGTGCTTGAAGCTGTTGTCCTGTGAGCTCCTATCACCAAGCTGTTGACTCTCACAAACTTGTCTTCTGATTCTGTTGTGTCTTTGGATCTTCCAGACCTCTTCCTGTCAGAGTTTCCTCCAGTTTCTGAGCCTTTTGATGGTGAAGAAAACTGGACTCACTGACACCTTGACTTTCTTCACAGTTTCTCTGTAGGAAAGACCTACATTTATAAGTGTTATGATGGTCTGTGTCTCTTCTATTGTTAACTGCCTTTTCCTCGCCATTTTTATAGCAACACACTACTTTCTGCAGTATAATACTGTTCAAATGATGCTCTGGAGGGTATGGAGCCACCTTGTGTTCCAGCACTACTTTTATGCAGACAGAGGGGGTTGGAAGTAATCTAGAAAAGTTGGGACACCTGTAGGATTTGGTAGCACCAACTTTCAAGGCTTGATCAACCTCCATTGCTGCAGAACAGCTTTAAGTTGTTAACCCATTTCTTGTTCCCTGAAAAAGGCCTTTTTGTATAATTCTGAAATGTACATTATTTTTCAGTTTTGGCTAAACTTAACTTTTTTTTTAATACCTCCGGCAGTTCACTACTTACCTTTGTACCATTTCAAGCTATTCATTGGACTTAGACTACTTGAATTTCAATAAAAAAGTGGAAAAACCGGGTCATTCTAAAACTCTTGACGGGTAGTGTATACTATAAGGTGTATAAGGTTTTTTGCTGCCTGCTGCAAAAATAGTGTTGATGTGAGCAGCATTATGGGCTGAAAATCAAATCAGTAAGCTGAAAGATGCTTCGACACTGTGCTCAACTGTGGAAACCTGCAGAGGAAGATAATTCTCACATAGTGAGCGACACCTTTCACGTTACTCACAATCATTTGGTTCAGTGGTTCTATTTTGTAAAAAATGGATTGGTGCAGCTCTTTAACTGATCAGAATAATTTATGGAATCAATATGCTCAGTCACATAAGTCTACAGATGGTGGCTATAAATCTCTGACAAACATATGCAGATACAGACAGTACCTAAGCGGTATATCATGGCATGGTGATTACCAACTATCTGCATTTGTAAACTATAGAAGGGATTAGCACCTTGAGAATTTTTAAAATCAACGAAAGGTTATTGACTGAGCTCCAAGCAAGCCGAAACATCTGTGTCCAAACTGTAGTTACATTAGTTCAAAACCATGCAAAATGACTCTATGTGTAAAGGTAGAAAAATGACAACATATGCCAAACACAAATTTAGAAATATTTGATATGCGAGACTAACAAATCTGAACTCTGACCTATAAAACATGCTGTCAAAATAAGGTGCATAATTACAGACTCTCTTGTCCCTCAGAGCAATCAATCCACCTCATCAATCAGTCCAGAGGGAGTATATGGTTAGCCATTACTCAATATCACCAAACAACTTCTTACTTGACATTGCCAGGACCAGTGACCTATACTTAACACTTTATTGAATGCCTTATTAATTAATTTGGGAAAATGTCAAGTATTAACCCACTCATGCACCGTGGGGTCAACTTCCACAGAGACAGAATGTGAGCGACAGGTTTTATTAAACACTGTCCATGAATAATTCAGACAGGCAGCATTCAGAGCAGGAAACTCATTTAAATCAGCGGCTCTGCTATTGACCCCAGACAGCACAGTTTTCATAAGGCAATGTCTCAAAACTGAGCTCCCAGCGTAGTATCTCAAAACTTGTGTAACAGGACAACAAGGAGGCAACAGTGAATTGCATTGATGGCTAAGAAAAACTCAATAAGTGCCAAAAACAGCAGTTAGTCATTTTCTGTCTTAAAAGCCTTGAAATTGAAGTTATTTTCGAGATTTAGTGCAGAAAAAAGAGGATGCTGACCTGGGCTGCTCCAGGGTGGATGCCAACAGTGGCATCTAGCTGTTGTTTGGTGAGACCACATTTCATCGCTGTAACAAAACCCTGGAGGATGTCTCCTGCGTTGGGGCCCATGACATGGAGACCAACAACACGCTCCTGTTGTAACACAGCAGTGGTGTAGATAGTTCAAAGGTTGAGCTGTAAGTTACTGATGTTCAAGCACATATGTCACAACAGACTCAAAATGTTCAAACCTGGTTTGTCAACTTTCTCTCTTCTTGATCTTATATACTTAAGGTCTAAGTCAGAATTCTCAACATCACATCCAAATTGAGTTCCATTTCTATATTTTTGTGGGTCATTTAGATTACACTGAAATTAATACCCAACTCTCCAATCCAACTCCAAATTGAAGTTCAAGTTGAGTGATTTGGTTAGTGTTCTACAGTGACAAAGTTTGTGTCCAACTCGATTACCAGCTCTTCAGTTCCTAAATGTCAGCCCATATGTGTCAGTTATTCAGTGGGAGTCAGGCTAAATAAAATCTCAAGTCCGCGAGTAACAGGTCAGAACCTGGTTCCATGTCCCCAGGATCTTATCTGAGTTTAGTATAGACTAAGTTCCTTGATAGGTAAGGCAACAAGCTGTTTTGCACTGTAGGAACTTGTGGGTCATTTTTGGGCAGCCTCAACTTTTGAGTGTGTTCCGATCACAAGAACTGTCCCTGTACAACCTCATTCACAGTTGTTTTGTGGGTAGAAAGCAGCACCAACTCCTGAATCAAAAAAGAAAAGCTGAGAGTCACGTGGTGAGGTATCAGGGAATGGCTGCGCCGTAGGAGAGCTCTGAACCCCGTCAACCTAATTCTATTTTTTGGCAACTAAAACTCTCTCCAAACGTAATTTCAAGGCAGGGTTCTCGACGTTTTTGTGGAGGATGACTGCAAATTTGAAGAAAAAGAATGTTCAGACTCGTTTGCAAACGATGAACATTGGGGATGCTACTGCTAGCTCTCCTACAGCTAACACTGCTAATGCTAACACTGCTGACACCGGAGAAACTCCAAACACGGATATGAGCGCCTTATTCATGGAGATGACAAAAATGGGAGCAATTATGACTGGAGTAGCAGCTGATGTGTCGTTTATTAAGTCTGATATGGCTGAACTTAAGAACACTCTGAGTGCGACCCAGGTCCGGATGGCCGAAGCCGAGGGCCGCATCTCGGATATCGAAGACAAGGTAACTACTATGGCTCAGGACAACAGCGCATACGCTAAAACGCTCAAGCACCTCTGGGCTCGAGTTGAAGATCAAGAAAATCGAAGTCGCAGAAAGAATGTACGGCTTATTGGATTGAAAGAAGGCTCAGAGACTGGCGGAGGTTTGAGTGATTATGTACAGAAGATCCTTTCTGATGGCCTGGGTCTAACCGGAGCAGAGTTTGAAATCGAGAGATGCCATAGAAGTTTACAACCCCGCCCCGGACCGGACCAGCCACCTCGCATCATAATGATAAGATTTCTCCGCTACACTGCACGTCATAAAGTCCTGACTGTTGCTAAACAAAAGAAAGGTTTTACCTGGAATGATTGCCGCCTGTCGATTTACGAGGATATGACTGCAGAACGCGCAAAGCAAAGGAAACCATTCTTCCCAGTGATGAAAACGCTCTGGCAGCATCAGGTGAAACACACGCTGGCACATCCCGCAACACTCAAATTTACATGGAAAGGACAGCGAAAGAGCTTCGATGATGTGGAGGAAGCTCAGAGATTTGTACGTGACTACATTGAGAGTGAACTGGCCTGACGAGGATGTAAAAGTAGCGGACAGGAGAGAGTCCAGAAATAATTCCAAATGACGGGGACAGGATCACTGGGGTGCAGCCTGGGCAGCTGGAGGAGCCGAGGACGCTGTCTGCGGGACCCGCACGGACCAGAGACTACTTGAAGCTTCGCCTATTGGGCATGTGCGCTGTCATGTTCCTTTTTAGAACAGCGCCATTTATTTTTTGTTTTGTTTTTTCTCTTGAGAGCGTTCAATGTGAGGTACTAATTTTGTTTATATTTTGGTTCACATTAAGCTGTCGGTGTATGTTTAATTATTTCAGACAGGGAGGTACAGAGCGTTTAAATGTGGAGTAATGGGTAGCACAGGAATAAATATAGTTTCATGGAACATAAATGGCTGCAGCACACCAATTAAACGTAAGAAAATACTGAATTATCTTAAGTCTCATGACACTGACGTTGCTTACATTCAAGAAACTCACTTTGAAAATGAAAATGAAGCAGTGAAATTAAAGAGAGATTGGGTGGGCAAAATTTTTCATAATTCGGTTTCAAGCAAAAGTCGTGGTGTTATGATACTTATACATAAAAAGTTACATTTTGTTCTACTGCAACAATTTAAGGATGAAGATGGGCGACTTTTGTGTCTCCAAGCACTTATTAATGGTGTAAAAGTAGTATTGTGTAATGTTTATGCCCCAAATAGAGATGAACCTAAATTTATTTACAAAATCAATGAGATGTTGGGGAACATAGAGGGACATATCTTGCTAGGTGGAGACTTTAACAATGTGTTAGATGAATATATAGACAGAAGCACCATCAATACAACCTTAACAACTAAAACAGGATTGGCTTTGAAATCTCTAAGAGAAGATATTGGCCTGGAAGATATTTGGAGACTTGTTCATCCCTTGGAAAAGGAGTACACATTTTATTCTCATTCACACAAAACATACTCCCGAATAGATTATTTTTTGATCTCCAATGCATGTGTTGATCTAGTGGTGAACAGTAAAATAGGTGTCATTGCCTTAACCGATCATGCTCCTGTAGAATTACGTATAAACTTGCAAACGGAGAGAGTCAATAGAGGTAGATGGAGACTAAATACAAGTGTACTGCAGGATGAACAATTTGTGCTATCTCTACAAAAAGATATAGAATATTTTTTACAGGTGAATGTTGGGTCTACTGATAGATTAGCCACAGTGTGGGATGCTCTCAAGGCATTTGTCCGGGGAAAATGTTTGGGTTATTGCTCAAAGAAAATTAAAGAAAATAAGAACAAGATTAAAACTTTGGAGGAAAAAATATGTATTTTTGAAAAACAATTAGCTGAAAAATTCAACGAAACTAAATTTAAAGAAATCTGTAAACTTAAATATAATCTTCATGACATATATAACAAGAAAGCAGAGTATGCACTTTTCCGGCTTAAAACACATTTCTATGAAAATGGTGAAAAAACAGGGAAACTATTAGCAAGACAACTTAAAAAAATAGATAGCCAAAATATTATTACAGCAATTAAAAAAGATGATAAGTTAGTTACATCGTCATCTGATATTAACACAGTTTTTAAAACATTCTACCAAAACCTTTATACATCTGAAAATAAGACTAACACGAAACAACTAGATGAATTTTTTGATAAAATAACAATACCAAAGATTTCACAAGAAGAAAAGGACAAATTGGAAACCCCCTTAACAGAGGAAGAAGTAAAGAAGGCAATTAATGCAATGAAAACTGGAAAGTCACCGGGGATTGATGGCTTTCCGGCTGAATTTTACAGGAGATTTACAGACACACTCTGCCCATTTTTAACAAGAGTATTTCATGAAGCTTTTGAACATGGGTTGCTTCCTCCAAGTTTTAATCAGGCAATAATATCACTTATCCCGAAGACTGACAAAGACGTAACGGACCCAGCCAATTATAGACCAATAAGTTTAATAAATGTTGACTGTAAAATATTATCTAAAATACTAGCAACAAGATTAGAAACTGGGTTACCACAAATTATACATAAAGACCAAGTTGGGTTTATCAAGGGCAGATCTGCATCTGATAATATGAGAAGGTTGTTACATCTCTTATGGTTGAACAAAAACAACGTTGATCCTGTGTTAGCCATATCTTTAGACGCCCAAAAAGCGTTCGACAGGGTAGAATGGTCTTTTTTATTTACTGCTCTGAAAAGGTTTGGTTTGGGTGACAATTTTTGTCACTGGATTAAGATTCTGTATTCCAAGCCACAGGCAGCTGTTTTTACTAACGGGGTACTCTCCCATTTTTTCGATATTTCCAGATCGACCCGTCAAGGGTGCAGTTTAAGCCCTCTTTTATTTACCATCTTTCTAGAGCCCTTGGCTATTCAAATTAGAGAAAATTCACTAATCAGAGGTGTGTTGGGGGGAGGAAGGGAACACAAATTGTTTTTATACGCAGACGACATTTTGGTTTTAAGTAAAGACCCTGCTAACTCTATTACAACTCTGCTAGAGGTTATTGATGAATACTCAATGTACTCTGGGTATAAAATTAATTGGCAAAAATCTGAAGCCATGCCAGTCTCTCAATCTTGCAGTCACGGCTCTGTGTCTGGTTTCAATTTCAGGTGGATGCATAAAGGGATGAAGTATCTAGGAATTGAGTTGGACCCAGACATTGAGGATATTTTGGCTGACAGCATGGGCAAATTGATAAACAAAATTAAGACAAATTTGGATAAATGGAGTAAATTAAATTTGACATTATGGGGGAAGGTAAATGCAGTGAAAATGGTCATAACCCCACTTATTAATTACTATACCGGAATGTTACCAATATGTATCCCCCAGCCACTATTATTAAATTACAATAACATGATAAAACACTTTCTCTGGGATGGTCGTAAACCACGCATTAACCTAAGTCGACTCTGTCAGCCGAAAAAGGAAGGGGGCTTAGCCCTGCCCAATGTGGAACACTACAGTATATCCTTCGAAATGTCTAGACTAGCCAAACATTGGGCGGGGAAAGTTGACCTGGATTGGATTTTAATTGAACAGGAACTTACTTCTCCATTTACGCCAATCGAAACTTTATCTCAAAAGTTGAACAAAGACAAGTTTGAAAATCCAATCTTAAAATTTTCCAAAATGGTATGGCTGGAGGTACATAGAAAATACAAGCTTGATCCGTATGTCATGAGGTACTCGTCTTTATGGAACAACCCCAAAATTAAGATTGGCAAACAGTCTATCTACTGGGCACAATGGCTACGAAAAGGTATAAGAACTGTTGGTGACTTATTTGAGGGCGATGTCTTTATGACATTTAATGAAATCAAGCAGAAATTCAAATTAGAGGGTCATGGCCACTTTTGGAAGTATTTACAGATACGGGATTGTTTAAAAGGAAAATATAAATCACAGGAGAGAACCCCAGTAGAGACATTTCTGCTATTACCTCCATTACTGTGTAAAGCCTCTAAATGGTATAACGTTTGCCCTTGGGCAAATAATAACACAATTAAAAGTCTAAAAGCAATATGGGAAAAAGATTTACATTGTTTTATAGATGACGATATTTGGGATTCAATTATGTCAAATTGTGGATTATATGTTAGAGAAGCCAAGGGAAAATTCATTCAATATAAAATTCTCAATAGATATTACTATACCCCCTCTCGACTTTATAAAATGGGTATTAGCAGAAATGATCTGTGTTGGAAATGTCAGAAAGCTCAGGGTACTTTGATGCATGCTCTGTGGGAGTGCCCTTTGGTTTTTCCGATTTGGAACAATGTTTTAAGTTATATGCAGAGTTGGTTATCTTGTAATGTACCCAAATCACCTAGACTATGTTTATTAGGAGATAGAACAGAGGTGCCCTTGTTAAACAGACATAGTTTTAGAGTTTTAAATACTGCTCTTGTGACATGTGCATGTCTGATCCTAAAGTTATGGAAGGATCCTCATTCCCCAACTCTGAAAATGTGGAAAGAAAAAATGACTGAGAATATGGCCTGTGAGAAGATGTTAGGACGACTAACCTCTAGGAATGAAGACGCGATGGAACAATGGGACAATTTTTGCACCTTCCTGTCTACAAACTGAATACAAACTTAATGCATTACGACAGCTGGTTTTGTACTGAACCTCACATTTTGTTGCTTGGGTGTTTTTGTCTGTGTTCTGTGGTTAAAATGTAAAAACATGGAATAAAAACTTCAATTACAAAAAAAAAAAAAAGAAAAGCTGAAAGGACAGATGATAGGGACATTCCTGTGAACGTTTACGCCACCTCAGGCCTGCTCTGGGTCCCTGCAGTGGAGACTCACCACTGTCTTTTCCACGTCACACAGTCTTTATTCGGTGTGTAATCTTGAGTCATGTCTACTGAGTTTTCAAGGCTATCTGTGAACTTGAGTCATGAAGGTCACATTCAAGTGGACATCCAGCTCCTCAATGTCTTAGTCATTTCATATCGGAATAGAGTCTCGACTCCTCAGTTCCTAATATCCTTAATATCCCGTTGAGTCTATCTCCCATGTTACAATCATTCCCTTGACTTCGAAACTGGGTATGAATTCCTCAGTGTATGAACAGAAGTCTACATAGTCGGGGCCAAGTCACAGTTCCTTACTATAAGTCAGAGTCACCATAATCAAAATGGAGTCATAG
Organism: Amphiprion ocellaris; assembly: GCF_022539595.1. Classification (NCBI taxonomy): domain Eukaryota; kingdom Metazoa; phylum Chordata; class Actinopteri; family Pomacentridae; genus Amphiprion; species Amphiprion ocellaris. Next base: position 21,475,964 of record NC_072786.1, on the reverse strand, counting down.
TTATTCTATGTGAAATCAGATTTAGTGGGGCAGTTTTGCAGTTGCAACTGGGATATATCCCATGATATTGATGCTCAAAGTAGGCTATAAATAAAACCCTGCTGAACAAAAACAAGATTTTGGCTTTAGATTGTGACACTTACAGTGGATATAAGATTGATTTGATTGAGATTTGGTTGTGAACAGAGCGTGTGTGTCTACACATATTCCAGTAGGGCCTACTTAGGAAGTCATAGGGCTCAAAAATGCGAGAAAGAGAATCATCCAAATTAAAAGGCGACCCACCCCTATGTATTTCAAGAGCCTGTAACTCTAAAAATATTCATAGTATGAAGGTTACCTATTACATGGCTTCAATACTAAGTTATCGCACAAAAAAAAATTTAGGTGATGCTGAAATGGGCTGGTTGGGGAAAACTGAATGATTTTTCATGAAATGACCCAGTAATGCACACTAGAACAAATTTAAAGTGACAAAAACAAATGAATACATATTAAAAGCCACTTTTGCGTTTATGCTGGCTGCAATATTTTTCAATCTGTAGTCAGGGAATCAAGTGTAATTAAAATGTCAGAGAGATCACAGTATAATTCATCTACACAAAGCTAATGAGTGAGAAGAGCAGAGAGCACTGACATTAACACAGTTATCACCAGCTTGACAAAGACGCATTATGAAATGCAGCCATCTCCAGTGATGCCAAGTCAATCGTGGAAAGAGCTAAAAATATAACAAAAGGGTGGGCAGATTATTGAGGTTTGAGATAGTACAAAACTTGTGGCACTGTGACTAAGGATTGCCAGAGGAATGAAAGAAACCTGTCTTTTATTTTAGCTGTGCGAATGTATATTACACCTAAAAACGTGGTGGTCTGAAAACGTCTATTACCACACAGTCACTTCATTGGGTGGCTAGTATTATCATCAATGAGGGCAAACTAATAGATATAGTCAGTACTTTAGCATATACAACTTTATTGGCCACAGCAAGAGAGAGAGTGGATGAAATAATACAAACACCTATCAGCATGCTATACAATCATGCCTGCAACAAACACTACCTTTGTGAAGTCTATTGAGGTCAGTTTTATTGTTGAGGCCTTTAGAGATGTTAATTGAACTCAGTCTAAGTGTGGCATTTGTACTGCATTACAGTATCAGCTGCTACTTTATTTGCTTGTATTGTAAATCAATATATTAAACACATTAGCTTTAAAAATGCACATAAAATGTAGATGTAAACCATTTCAGAATTCATGAATGATGAATTCTGTCTGAGTTGTTAGAAAACATTTGCATACTTACACATCTAGACAGACACAGACACATTAGCATTATTTGAGAACCAGTCTTCTGCTCACTATTTTAATCTCAGTCCAATATTCACTCTACTATTATCTCTGGCTTTGTCCCCACCAACTCCCGAGAAAGATATCTGCTTCTTTGGCAGCTAAATGCTCCACTATGCTTACCATCTAGTTGCTAATTTTGCCTAATGCCTGGCCCTGTGTAGGTGGTGTACAGTGAATTTTTAGAGCTTTGTCTCTGACCTGCTGCATTTGAACACTTGATGAAAGTGAATTTAAACTTTGAGGTTACAGGCCATAAAGCGTAACAATTCGTTAAAAAGCCGTGTAGAGATGAGGGAGCTGCAGAACTGGTGATAACGGTCTGTAGGTTTGTCAATATGAACCACACATTACACATGATAAATTGAGTTATTGGTCGTATTTAAATTAAAATGTATTGATAGACAAAATCTTAATGATGCATACGTGATCGGGGATGTGGCAGATGACTTTAACATAGCAGGAGTTTTTATTCCTTGCAGGCAGAGTCCACTCCAGAGGCCAGTAGTAGCTGTGATAAACCTGCAAAAGGACATTTTGATTTCAGATAATTCCACAAGTTGACAAGTCCTGTTCGCTCAAGTATGCATGCTTGTGTGTGTGTGTGTGTGTGTGCCTCAATGCTGTCCTCTCCAAATATCAGATTGGCTCTCTCCTCAGACAGACCACAGGCAGCATATTCCAGTGGAGTGAGCACAACAGTCGGCACAATGGTGTAATCACACTGTGAGAAAAAACTCTATCAGTTCAAATCACTCCTATCTACGCTGTTTCTCATGCGACGATTGTCCTCAGTGCTCATGTAGAAATTATACAAATGATGGTTCCTCTTTCCAGATTGTGTACCAAGATGCTGTCTCCTCCATAGAGTCGACGTGCCAGCAGCTTCCCAGCATGCACTGAGAGGCCAGTAGTGGAGGGGCGCCCATGCTGCACTGATCCAATGGCATAAATGTGATCTACGCTGGTCTGGTCCCTCTCATTCACCAGAATCCTGCCAGTGCTACACACACACACAAAAATATACACACCACAGTTAAACAAAATCTGCTATGCACAAAATGAGAGCTGAAACGTGGATGGATTAAACCCACTCCTGGCTGCACTGCACCCTGACACACTCCAGGCCGATGTCACTGGTGCAGGCCTTCCTCCCGACAGCGAGCAGCACCTGCACACAACAGACAAACACAATCAACAACAGACTCTACAAACCATTGGCATTCATGTTAATACAAGGCTGCTGGTTTCTGTGACAGGAAAAATTATTGGAGAGAAAAAGAAGAAGACGTACTGTATCAAAGTGGTCTTGTTTAATTTGGCCGTCCTTGGAGATAATAGTCACTTGAAGTCTCCCCTTAGATACCTGCTGTGGTGCTGTAGTCAAATCACCTACTAATAAATGATACATTCAGCCTCTACATTAACACAGAAATCGGAATGTCACTTAAAATTCACACCGGTGTAATAGTTTCTGTAGAAAGGGTAGCAGTTGGTGTCGTTCAATATTTTTAAATCATAACACCCCGAAAAACCATAATTCTCAAAACTTTCTGACCCCTGCTCAGTCTATGGCTCTCGGCTATAAGGACACTAGTTCTTACTGAAGCCATAAATCTTTCAAAACAGCTCACAAATATGTCCTTTCATCTTTAAAAATGACTCAGTAGTTTTCTAAAACAGATGGCCACTGCACCTTTTAACACACATTACTGAAACAGGAGGGAATAGCGCATTTGTTGGGGACCATGTTCACGTAATTAATCTACATTTGGTGCACTACTTTGTATTCCCTGCAGCAGGGCAGGGTATAAACGACAGTGTATGTTTATGGTAATAGAGGACCATAGAGTGCTGCTCTACAGCACAGAGGAGGAAGATATATCAGGCTTTGGGGACAAACTTGCACACAATACTTACCAGTCAAATTAGGTCAATACATGTTTCTAGCCATCAGAGAAAGTTATATTTGCAGCAATATTTGATGATGTTGTTTTTCAGGCTGATATATATGTTTGTTTGTTTTTTGAAAAACTGTATTCTGGACCAAGACTGAAGGTCAGCTTCTGCAGGTTTCATCTATAAATGATACACTGCTGGACATCAAAGGGTTTGAGCAGTGATCTGATCCTGTCAGTTCTTAGATCCTACCAGTTCCACTATTTGAGACTACTACATTAAAGATAAAACTAATGCATTTAAAAGTGCATTTTAGGTACAAGCAGAGATGTACTAAATGTGCCTATATAGTTAGTACTCTACAGACAAATACATTATTATATTATATTATTTTACAGGTGGTAGTCTTGTCCAGTAGTTTTCAACCTAGAAATGTATTTTTTTATGAAGCCCAAAAGGTTGAAAACCACTGGTTTTATCTGTAAAAATGCGTCCTATTTTCAAAGCTTATCTATAATTAGTTTTATGCAAATTAATCTGAAACTAGGAAAACAGCTGTGTTGATTCAACTAAGTATAATGTGGAAAACATTATCAAATATATAACCATTTAAGCCATGTATTGACATACAATTAATATACAAGTAGTAGTATATAATTACATGTGCTAAAATGTAATGATAACACAATCACAGGACAGTTGATGTCATAATATAGAAAACGCATAAGAAAGGTCTATGTGAACTACTAGGAGGCACAGGGCTTCTCTGCATAACAGTGAACGTCAGTACATGAGGTGTCAGAAAGATTGGTAAAACTGGTAAATACAATCCTCTTAGAAAGTACTCAGCATGTTCACAAGATAAGCAGTATGAAGTTCTTGGGAAGATTCATGTAATGATTGCTTCCAAAGCAGGGCATACAGAAACATTGGGTTGTGGGATAGTTTATGAGAAAGCAACCGCAGGAACTGACAAGAAGGAAATCAGATGACACCTTATCGAAAGCTGACTTTCCAGAGTGATAAAGAGATTTTGCAACGCACTTGGTGCAGATTGGGAATTCTGTTGAAAAATGTTTACAGCTTTCATATCTCAGTTTCTCTCGGGACCAACTCAGTTTGTTATACACTGTGATGGGGCTGAGTGCATGTTTTCTTTCCAAATGTTTACAGAATAGCACAGTGCAGCAGATGTGGTAGTAAGAAAATGCTCTACATCAGAGGGAAAATGTTTAATATGTACCCTTGAATGACAATTGCAGTTCAAGTATTACATTATAAAATGGCTCCTCAAGATTGTACTGAAGTGCAGTACTTCAGTATATTTACTTGTATTTTACACCACAGCCTTTGGCTTAGAGAGGTTAAATTAGGGATTTATGCAAAACACAGTTGAGGCTGATTTGGGGGGATATTTCAGTACAAACTACAATTAGTATCTTGTATTTGTATGCCTCTGTCAACCAGTTAATTTGCAGTTACACTACCATTCAAAAGTTTGGGGTCACTTAGAAATGTCCTTATTTTTGAAAGAAAAGCAGTTTTTTTTCAATGAAGATAACAATAAATCATTCATATATCCAGTCTAGACATTGTTAATGTGGTAAATGACTATTCTAGCTGGAAACAGCTGATTTTTAATGGAATATCTCCATAGGGGTACAGAGGAACATTTCCAGCAACCATCACTCCTGTGTTCTAATGCTACATTGTGTTAGTTAATGGTGTTGAAAGGCTAATTGATGATTACAAAACCCTTGTGCAGTTATGTTAGCACATGAACAAAAGCGTGTGTTTTCATGGAAAACATGAAATTGTCTGGGTGACCCCAAACTTTGGAACGGTAGTGTATATCCATGTCTGTCCAGACAAGACCTTTGACTTCTTGGTTTAAGCAGTAGTAGGCAGAAATCTGGAAAAAGCATAGAAGGAGGAAGTGATTAAGTCCACTCAGGCCACTTAAATTATAATATGCTGAAAGGCTAGTAAAAAGCCTAAAAAAATACTGCCTATCCCAGCTTTAAATGGCTTGTGCTTGTATATAGCACTTTTTCAAATTTGTGGTACCTAAAGCACTTTAACAATATTTCGTATTCACCCATTTAACCTCACACATGATGCAAGGCTACAGCCTGTCATCAAAACAGGGATGTGACACGCAGCCTGGCATACAAGCCTTAGCTGTCGTCAGTGTGGAGGCATAAAAATGCACATGCACAGAGTTTGGGCAAATTTTTCTGGAAGCTTGCATTATGTTATTTTACAACTGAATATTTGGTTTGTATCACAGTCCTATTGTAATAGGTGTAAACAGTTACCTTACCTGACATGACACCCTCAGTCTGCTCCACCTGGCGCACGCACACACACACACGCACACACAAAAACATACACACACACAGTCTAAAATGATGCTGTGTTTTTAACAGAAACATTGCGTTGCTGTCTGTGTGTCTGTGTGTCTCTGTACCTTACTGAGTGAACAGTGATGAAGAAAGTCCACTCCTCCAACAAACATATAGTTTTCTATCTTCTCTGCCATTTTCAGATCAAACTCCTGCAGAAGGTCAGCTAGCAGCATGACGGTGACTTGCAGCCCCAGACTGAACAGGAAGCCAGCACACTCTAATCCCTCAGCACTTCCACATACGACCAGGGTTCGAGCTGGGGGGTGAGGCAGGGAGAGGAGGTCCTCACTAAAGGGGGGACAGGGTGTTATTACATGTGGTGTACAGTGCATTGCAGGAGATGCAGTTTTCTTTATTCAGGTGCATGTGGTATCTGGTGGATAAGTACGAGCTGACCTGGTCAGGCAGTACTCTCTGTCTCCAGGTATGTCCAGATACTGAGGTCTGTCTCCTGTGGCAACGACTAAAGTCTCTGCTGTCAGATGCCTTTTCCTCCCGTTCACATCTGTCACCTGATTAAACACAAATCGGAAAGCTTACATTGCACCATTGAAATTATCCAAGTTTGCTTAGATGTTAAAGGTACACAGTTACAGTCAAAGTAAGTATTGAAAGGCTGAACTTGGGGAATAAATAGCTAGCTCTCCATTTCTAAGAGAAGTTCACAGACTTCCCATTCATGCACATAGAAATGTCTGCATTTAGTGGCATTCACTGGCTTTGACATTCCCCATGGAGGTTGTGTTTTGCTGGAGAGCCTTAAATAATCTAACTGGTTGAGTGCAATGTTGTATTGTTAATTGAATTGACGGTAACTGTGTAAGCCCTTGATGAGCAAAACTGTGAGTGAGAAGAGTCACAATATGCATAACAGGTCATACAGCAGATTGTGCAAAGCTGGATTTATGCTGAAAAGCACCTGAAACCCCAGAAATCGTCTTGATATTGGACATGGGATAATGGCAAAGGCAAACGTAGATATCAGGGTGTATACAGGGGATATCAATATTTAGAACACCAGCATTTGTCCTCTCAAATAAAAACATGAAAGAAGCAGATTTTTATTTGAAATAACACTATAACATTACCATTACATGCAGCAATGCATTTGACACAGGCTTGTTTTTTTCTCCATAACTGGGTCAGTTTTACTCCACAAAATATGAAAATGAAACATGACCACTGAATCTCTTGTGGAAAGCATTTTTAGACCCATATGTACCTCAGTATATTTTAAATTGTTACCCACTACTGGAATATTGTGTTTTCCTTTACATAATTAAAACTGTTTCCACCATAAACTGATTTAGAGAAAGCACAAACTGGCACCAAGTAACTGACCACAGGAGAGTGAGTTGTGTGTATGTAAATCTCATATACAAATCACCAACAGTGACTGAATAATGCTAATATTTGGGGCATCTTGTTGACTTAGAGATATAAAGCACTGTACATGTCATCATACAGTTATCAACTCAAGTCTAACTGGAAATTTTAGCTGAATTTTTGAATGAAACTTGTGGTAGATGCTCCCAGGCTCCTTGCAATCTTACTCACATGTTTTGGTCTTGTTCTAAATTTGTTAATTTCTGGCAATTGTTCTTTAAATCCATCTCCAACATTTTAGGTTTAAACATCAATCCATCCCCCCACATATCCATCTTTGGTAGGCCGCCTGACAATCTTGCCACCTCAACCACTCAGGAAAATGTTGCCTTTGCCTCTTTAATTGCCCGCAGGAGGATCCTTCTCTGATGGAAATCTTCACAACCTCCCTCCCACAAAGCATGTCTGCACGATGTCTTGTATCTTCTTAAGTTGGAGAAAATTAAATTCACTCTGACAGGTTTTATACTCACTATAAAACTTCTGCTTCAATATTTTGAGAAACTCTCATCTAATGAGGTATTATACACCATCGCCTGCCGATACCCATCCTTTCCTCTGGCAGCGCTCGTCCCTCTCCTCCTCCCCAAGTTGGGGCAAACCTGTGCGTGACTAATTACCAAATTTTAGGTTCTGACTATACTCCTTCCTAAGCGTGGATTCTTCATCCGCTGAGGCGATGGCCTGGATGCGAGCAGCTGTTGTCTTTTCCTTTTATAGATCAAGTTGAGCAGTGTGTGTGACTGATTCTGTTTCTTTGACAGGTCATACTGCTTTTCCTTTGTAGTTGTGCACTATACATGTAACAATATTCATTTCTGCTAAGGTTTTTTTTTAATGTCTCATAATTTTGTACTATTATTATTTTTGATACTACTTCTCAAATGTATTTATTTTTTTTATTTTTCCATGCTTCCTTATTTATTTAGTCATTGTATTTTATCTTTGAGAGTTGTCCACTCTTACACGTTGAATGTCGACTGCATCCCAGTTGCACTGTATGTCTTGAACTTGCTCAATAAATATATATATAGGTTTTTCTATATTTATTTTTCTGCAAAGATTCTATCACAGACTTGGCCTGTAAGTGTTTTAACCAATCAGCGCTTACCTCGACTGTATGAGGCGCCACTATCTCCCCTCGAGCTCTGAGGTAAAAGACGCCACAGCTCTTCAGCTCCCTCACCAGCTCTAAACTAGCAGACTTTAACTGCTCCTGCACAGCCTGCACAAGATCACTCCAGCCATGTGACACTGAAACCAACAGCACAGCATTTGTGTACACGTCTGACACATGATTATATAATTGCTAAAATTGCTTGTGTTTGATTTTGATTAATTTTAAACTGTTACTAATTGTGCTTGTTTTGTTTGAATTTTGCAGCAAAACTTCTAAATTATCTATAAATGAATGACAGACAAATGGAGTGTTTGGTCATGTGATTCATCATCACTCACCAACTTACCCTCATGTCTGAACCTCCAGCCGTATTTTTGAGAATCTTGAACAGCTTTTCCCAGCAGTGTTGCCTGTTGTAGAAATTTCCTGATGCTGTCCATGTTGAAACTGGAGCCTCCCAGTTCTGCAGAAAGAAGAGAAGAGAAGAGAAGAGAAGAGAAGAGAAGAGAAGAGAAGAGAAGAGAAGAGAAGAGAAGAGAAGAGAAGAGAAGAGAAGAGAAGAGAAGAGAAGAGAAGAGAAGAGAAGAGAAGAGAAGAGAAGAGAAGAGAAGAGAAGAGAAGAGAAGAGAAGAGAAGAGAAGAGAAGAGAAGAGAAATGATTCATTATCACCACAACTCTTGACAGTGTGAGAAATGAACTCACCTCTCTCGGTTCCTCTTGGAGAGGGAGCCAGAAAGTCAAGGATAAGCACCTTTTTCCTCAACCCTGCTGCTTCCTGAAGGATGAAGAGGAGAGAAAAACAGACTGAGAGGGACACTCAGACAGCAATGGAGAGGTGAGAAATTAAATATTTAAACGGGTTAAGCATTTGTCCTTCTCAACAATCCCAGCTCTTGCCCCTTCATCTCATTTCCACTTTCCTCTAGAGCTGCTCACAGATCATCCCATTACCATAAAGCCCATTAATATGATAATCATCTGAGCTGTGCTTTGGCAAAGAGCGCTTTTATTGACCAGATTAGCAGTAATTATGAGGTTCAGTTGGTCGAAGTGTCCTCTTCCACTGGGAGGGATGCAGGAGCTACATTAGGATGTGGAGAGGAACTTGGGAAAGTACAGACATAAATAAATGGAGAGTTATCCATGTTGGACAGCAGTCAGATGATGACCCGGTAGCTTTAATGTGTGCAAATAATGAGCAGGGAATCATCAGGAGACACATAAATCGATTCGTTGCAACAAACAATAATCCAGACAACAAAAGGAAAAGGTAAATACACACTGCTATTTCTGTACTTCTTCTATTCTACATGGACATGGCAACATTTTCACCACAAAATAGTAGAAAGCAGGATGTAAACATAACTGCACACTCAGGTGAGTTGTGAAGTACGGCTGCAACGATTCCTGGAATAATTCGATTACTAAAATTCCTCGAGGCCAAATTCTCTGAATCAAGGCTTCTTTTAATCCACTACATACTAGACCCCAGGTCACTAACTGGTGGACTGCGGTCTGAGTCTGGACCCAGACTTCATCCTATACGGACCCGGACCTATAATCAATGAATTATAAGGGGATTTTAAATTTGACAGGACGCTACTATTTGAAACGCTGCAGCTTTTCTAGTGTTTACAGCATTTATTAGATCAGAGGACTGAACTATGAAGGCAGTTTCACATAGTCAGACTTTCGGCTCAACAAAAACTAAACTCTCAGTCAGAGTTAACAGGGATGAAGGAGGTTTTTCCACTTTTTTCGTTAACTCAGACTTTCTGCTTCAATCTCGTCACACAAACAGAAGCGTTTAACCATCATTTGACTCGTTTTCTGCACGAAACAAAACGATTGTAAACAGGTTGTTTAAATGGAGAACAATGAGGAACATAAACATTTATGATGGTAAAAAGCTGCAACTGGAAATGATGTAAGACAGGAATGCTGGTAGAAAACTGTTAAACGTGTGTTAATGTATTTATTTTACCAATCAATGCAGCTGATTATTGATAACAGACAGTTGAACAATAAAACTATCAAACTTCATATATTCAAACATGAAATTGTATTGAAGTGCATGTAGGTCTGACACTGTCTCATAATGAAGGAAATCATTTTAATTTGTGGCCAAATCAAAGTGAAACTAAAGTTACTGATCGAATATTCTCTGTAATAAATACTAATAAACTGATCAGTTTTCTTATTTGTGTTCTATCAGCTGCAGTAGCAGCAGTTTAAACGGAACAAACATAAAAACATATTTATGAGATTTCTGTATCACCAACTAAATACATGTGAAGTTCCCATGGCTTTGAGTTTCAGTTAGATGCCCCTGTATTATACTATATATGTATAATACTCCTGTACTATCCTATATGTGTATAATACACCACAGATGTTTGCCCGTGTTTCACCAGGACAGTTATTTCTGTTGCACAGTGCGTTCACTTCTGCTTTTGATGCTGTAACACGCATTCCAAACACGGGATACGATTACTTGATTAATCACCAGAATAATCGATGGAATACTCGATTACTAAAACAATCGATAGCTGCAGCCCGAAGTAACATAATCCACTGCATTACCAAAGAAAAAAATCTAATCAGAACACTTTCTATTACTTCAAATTCCATCCATCCATTATCTATACATTTAATCCTCCTCAGCATCGCAGGTAGGCTGGAGTCTATCCCAACTGACTTAGAGTTTCCATGTTTTCCCTGTGCATGTGTGTTTTTTGTCCCGGTTCTCCAGCTTCCTCCCACAGTCCAAAAACATGCTGAGGTTAATTGGTGATTCTAAATTGTCCGTAGGTGTGAGTGTGAGTGTAATTGTTTGTCTCTATATGTAGTCCTGTGATAGACTGGTGACCTGTCCAGGTGTCCCCTGTCTTCACCCTAAGCAGAAAGATCTCGGGAAGGTCGGGACACGAACCGGGGATCTTCTAGCTGCAAGACGAAAGTGCTAACCACACACTGAAAATACTGTTCATCATACTGAGAAAATGGACAAAAATTTGAGTAGCACATTCTCTGTGTCTCTTCAAACGTCTCAAAACACTTTCTATGCAAATAAAATGCATTTTGCACATTCAGCCCTTACAAATCAAATTTTCGTTACAAAAACAGCACTAGCACAAGCTTCAGGTGTGTTGTATGTATTCTACAACATGTGAGATGCTGTTTCTTTTGTGTAAGATTTTGTTGTTGCTCGTTCTTCTTTTTTAAATCAAAGGCCACATGTGACATTGGTTATTTAATTCTAATCTAATTGCACATATTTTCAAATGTAATCTGGGCTGATTATAGTGTTTTATTTTTGCAGTCTGACTCCATAATCCCAGTAACATCTAATGGCTTACTATCCAACTCCGGTTGTTCACAGTGTCTGAGCAACAATCGGAAATTACACATGTGACACTTTTGTTACAGTTTTGACAGATAACTGATTTTTGTTGCTTTTAATTTCAAAATGGTCTATATAACCTGTTCATTTTTTCGTATACATAACAAAAGCCCTACACTTTCAACTCGAAATATGACAGTTAATGCAATTTTGAATCATTTTAGTAGCTCTGCACAGGAGCTTACTCATTTTTGCTGTATACCGCATATGCATATCTGGAAGGTCTGACTGATGGAAAACAAACCCAACTGCTACAAGAAGTCTACAAGTGGCTGCAGAGCAGAATAAGAAGTGAGCTAACCTTGGCCACAGCCAGGCCTCCTGACCCCCCTCCAATAACCAGCAGGTCATAGTCGTAGAGGCCCAAGGATGGCCCTGTCGGTGGGTCCATGTTTCACTGCCACAAGCCTGGACACTGAGAGCTGTTAACTAGAAGCACAGACACAAAGATCAAAACCACAAACACTCCCGAAGAGAAGGGACTTTGGTCTCTATGCTCTTTTGCACTGAATGACGTCAGCTGACAGGAGCGTTCAAGTCTCAGTATTGAACATTATGAAGGACAGCTGCCAAATTTTATGATAAAAGTCCAAATCTGTGCTTTTCTATGCACAAAATTTTCAAAGTCGTTTTGTTTTGGGGTTCCCTGCCTGAATGGAAAAGACATGTTACTTTTTATGTTAGGTTAAGATTGAGTAAAAACATAATCACAATGCTATTTCATAGAAAGCAATCAAAATTACTACAGCAATAATTCAAATGCAGTTCAAAGAGCTTTACAAGCTATTAACACAACACAGTGTGGTAAAAATATTTTCAGACACTGCATGCCAAAACAATGGAGTAAGACAAAATACTTGATGGGTGGTTAAACTACTTAAGTCAGTTGTTCTTGAATAAAAGCCACTGATCAATAGCATTGATCCCATAAAACCAAAACTAAACAGTACATCGAAAATGACTGAAAGCTAGATGACTAAATACTATTGTCCGTGTAGTGTATATTAATTTAATCTTGACAGACACTTGAGGAGGGTTTAATATCACTTCCAGAGAGAAAACCTGGCAGCTTTATTGGCACAGTAGCAGGGCGCCATCTTGTGCTGAAACTTTTAAATGTCAACCTGGATTTAGCATGTAGAACGCAACAGCTGCATTTAGGAGTATAATGCTTCAGGACACTATACATTTTAAAAAAATTGTACAATGCTCCGAAACATATAAACACAATAAATATAATGAAACTCTTGGGTTCAATACAAATACCAATAGTATTTGTGCAAAACAAAATGCCTACCTTCACTTTTCTTGGCATAAAACGCTGCTCGGAACAACACGGCTTACCTTATTTTTCATCAATAATGACTAAGGGGAAATGTCAGCACTTCGCTGAATGGTTTTCTACACACTTCTTATTAACTTAAAGTTTACTTATCTACGTAATTAATTATTAACCATGCAGCTAAAATAAATCAGACATTCGTGAAACAAGCCTACTGGAGAATTTAGCGCCTTCATTAGCTGTTTGGCTTCAGTCACTCGGTGGGAGTGCGAACACTTGTGTAAACAGCAGAGCGGTTCTGTGAAAGGAAAATCGGGGGGAGGGTGAAACATTTGCGGGAAACCAGCAGACGAGCGGAGATGCATTCGGGTACTACCATAAATGTAGGAATTGATACCAATATAATGACAAAACTACGAGACAATGAAAGACCGACATTATATTAAGCCTATCAAGTTGATTTCATGCTGTGCTTGGTGAAGGAGAAACCACAAAATAAATTTCTGTAAAGGTTGGACATTATTACAATTATATAAATTTTCGATGAAGGACATTACTAGCTTCCCCTTCTGATTGGACTGAAAGCTGTGAATTCTGAGCTTGTGAGGAGTCCCTGAACATAGCACGGCCCTCTCCTGATCAGACGCGGTAGTGCAGCCGCGGCTCCGCGCTGGGACTGGTCCTTTCGCAGCCATTTTCTGTCCAACCAAACAGCCGTCTCAGGAAGGTAACCAACCAGGGCTTCATTGCAGGTTTGTGCCTGGCTCCGGCCAATGATTGCTAACCGATTTCTCGTTAGCTCGAATGGAAATGTCCGTGTCTGTCTGATTTTTTATTTGTTGTCTGAGTGTGGGCTGCTCATCAGGAAGTATCCAGCGGGCGAAAGTTTAAAAAATAGAATTTAACATTTCGGCCATGGCCACGTCTTGCTCTGTTCTGTGCGACAAAGAACAGGCCAGCGCTGAGGCGAACTGCAGCGGATTCACAATGAGAATTTATTCAAGGGATACTGTGTGGCTGAATATGTTAACTACACAAGGTAACAGCCCGCTGGACAGCCTTTCTTCATTACAGTGGAGTCATTAGTTTTCCGAAAACCCGTGAGCCGACCAGCTAACCCTGTTCTTGGGTTAACGTTAGCTAACGTTAGCTAAATATCTCACTTACCCGCGGCTGGATCTGCTCGTTAGCATTCGGTAGCCAAACACACATCCGTGTATTTAGCGTGCTGCTAACATAAACGGACCTTACCGTGGTTTTACAGCGGTGTAACCATCACTATTTTGAATTAAAGTTACTGTCCTAACCGCAGTAATTAAACTAGCTAGCTATGTCCTGCCAAATTCGGTGTTTTCCACAATGTACCGATAACAGAAACACATAAAACATGTATGAAGGAGGCTGCTCATATTTAGTCACCTCTGAAAATATGTCCGTCCTCTTAAAAAGACTACACAGATAAGCTATTCGGAGCCTTTAATGTAGAATACGACTGCAGACCAACTGAGTGTAACGTCGGACACAATACCAGACCCGCCAAGTCGGTGAATACAGAACAGACAGGTCGGTTGCGGTCTCTACGTCCTCAGAAACACAGCAAGACACATTTATTCATCTGTGAGATACTGATAGCTTCTCTCCTAAGCCAAAAATGGACAATTTAAGAGTTAATTGTTACAGCTATCAGCTATTTGGTGTTGTTGGCATGTCCGAGTTGTTCACGAGCATTCACGTAATCAATAAAACAACTATATGCCCTCCGGATGTTTATTTTGAGGCTGTCTTGACATGATTAAACCTCCAAGTCCATCATATTGAGATATGAAGCCTCGGCACGTAGATTTGATAGACCAAAGGTAACTCCAAGACAAATTCTCTCCAGGTTCTCTGTGGCTGTAATAACCTCTTAACCAAAGTTGCATGAAAGGGCAGTGTTAAACTGGCTTTAAAATAAGTTAATATAAGCTGTCAGGAATCACCATACATACAATGACTGCACTAACATGCAGGCAGATCCTTTGTAGCATCTACATGCAGAATGTAATGATGCAGTCAACGGTTGTTCTCTCTGCTGATTAAGTTTTCCAATAAACTTTGATCAGTTTAAATACTCAAACATGCTCAGATTATAATTATGGATGTTGCCAGATGGGACTGCACAGTGGCTCAGTGGTTAGCACTTTCACCTTGCAGCTAGAAGATCCCTGGTTCATTGCCCGGCCTTTCTGCATAGAGTTTGCATGTTCTTCTTGTGCATGTGTGGGTTTTCTCTGGGTTCTCCAGCTTCCTTCCACAGTCCAAAAACATGCTGAGGTTAATTGGTGATTCTAAATTGTCCGTAGGTGTGAGTGTGATTGTTTATCTCTATATGTAGCCCTGTGGTAGACTGGTGGCCTGTCAAGAGCCCCTAATGAGGATTAAGCGGTGTATAGATAATGGATGGATGTTTCAAGTTGTACTCAGTTATGCTGGTTGACATTGTACTTGATTTTCCAGCTGGTGGTAAGAAGTGCAGCTACAACAGCAAAGACTAGTGTCGCTTAAATTTTTTTTAGAATGAATGCCATATAGTGTCTCCGATTTCCCTCATTAATGTAGTTGAGTTTTGGTCATAATTTGATGTTGTTGCTAAGTGATCCAAATGCAGATGACCCACAGACAGACCAGGTCCATGAGAACAGTGTAACAGCAGTCTCAGTGTATCAGTTAAATTATTATTGTAGTCCAGTTAACTTCACATTTAATCTATAAACCTACAAACTGCCCATTTAAAAATATTGATCCTTTGCTTACACAACAAGATACAACTATGGGTCAAACTAAGCTACTGTAGGGCAAACTAGAATAAATAAATCTTATTTGCATAAATAGATTGTCAGCCACCCATAACTGTTACCCTTTACTCTGTTTTGTACTTCCCTGCATCAGAGTTATGTATCTAGGTCAGCCTGTCAGGCGTTTCAGAGTGTAGAATCCACAGCGTAGCTACAGAGAAAGAAGACGGGCTTTCATTATTTATTTCATTTTATAGTTCAGAGCTTAGTAAAACAGCATGTTGTTGAATCCCAAAGGAGAACATCTCCTTGAGTAGTCTGCGTGTAGGCAGCTTTGTAAATGACTTTCAAGTCATGCCTTCACTGCTTCCAAGAGGTGATTCAGAGATGCTTATACATTCAGATTTTGCAGGTATACTGTATTGCTACAGCTCCAGATGTTGATGTGGAACTGTTTGTGTTGCAGATGGACGGAGACAGCTCAACCACCGACGCCTCCCAGCTGGGCATCACCGGAGAGTACATGCCTTCCAGTCACTATGTTCTCCAGTCTCAAGATGGTGAGGAGAACAAGTGTTTCTAAGCAACCATCACCATCAGTTGGGGATGGGTACCAAACTCCAGATTTAAACCTTTTTTTTTTAAATTTAGTATTGCTATATAAGTGTTACCTTGCACATTTCTTCTAACCAACTCATTTTCTAATTCGTGCATGATGCATTTGAAATTTTCCAATGAAGCTTTTGTGTGAGGAGCAGAACAACTCTCTCTCTCTGATACACACTGCAACACTGTACAACACACACACAAACTCTGCTTTTACTTACAATAGACAGAGTTTGACACTCAAACGTTTGGCTCCACTTTACAAGTACAAGAAGTCTTTTGGATGTAAAAGCAGAAACACAGTAAGTCTGTCAAAAACATTCAATCAAAGTTCACCACATGCAGATGGACAAATACACAGCTAAGTAAATTGTATACAAATGGGTTAATGATGAAAAAATAACCTTCAGCCTATAGAGTATCATCAAAACTGTTGTTCAGAAATTCAGTTTTCAAGACAGGAAAGATTATGATTAGGGGGCTGAAGGCAAACTCTGCTTTGCTTTATTTTCACCCTTTTTCTAAATGACAGTAAAACAATATTAATACCACACAGTTAAAAAATACTAACTTAGAAAAAAATCCTGCATTCATTGTTTTTTTGAACTTTATAGTGAAAAATTAAAGCAAATAAATTTTACAAGACAAAATGTTCACTCTGTTCTTAATTTATTTCATTTGTCTCTTAAAAAATTAAAATTAGAACCAATCAGTGTCGTTGAAGTTCTTGATCAGTAAGCAGTATTGTTTGCAGTAGGAGGAATAGAGCTGATTCTGTGTGTTTTGCAGATGATGGAGAGGAGAATCTAAACGACCATGAAGATGGTGGCATCAAGGAGAACTACAGGGAGCAGGACATTTATCTTCCTATTGCCAACGTGGCTCGCATCATGAAGAACGCTGTTCCTCAGACTGGAAAGGTTTGTGAAGGAGAGGAGAGGGAGCAGGGATGACGAATATTTGTATGGTTGTTTGGCATTAGATTTAATACCATGGTTAATTGGTACATCACAGGAAGGCTGGTCATCCTGGTTATTTGGATGGAAATTGTAGGATTGTGTGTGTCTGGAGTGGAAATGTTTTAATATTAGCTTTGAACCTTAAAATTAACATTTTTTTATGAACAATGGGCCTCATTCAACAGCCAGAACTTGGCAGTCGTGTGAGAAGTGTTGTGAAATGTTTAGATGTCTGTTCCAAAGTGTCGCAACACAGAGACAGCACAGCACCAAGAGACACATTTAGCAGCGAAAGTCGAAGTTTTGACAATTAGCAAGTCTGCTGTGAGATCAAATTTAGGGACCAAATTTGCGTGCATGTGACAGTTGCTACATCCAACATTTACCCATCATCCATTCAGAATGGTTTGTGAAATAATGCTGGTCAAACATGTCGTACGTGCCAGTTTTGAATGACGTTTGGAGGGGAAAACATGCACACAGACCAGAACAGTGGAGGCAAATGGGTGGAAATAAACCCAAGAGTTTGTGCGTTAGTGCAGAGAGATGACACAGGCTGATGATGTGTCTCTGCTTTCACACTTTATTCTATTTATATGGTGGCACCGCTGTTCACCACGCTGTCATCATACAACCTGACATAGCTCAAAGTGATGATTCAGTGTGGATCAGAGTGACAGACTTTATTTGAGCCATCTCACGCAGGGTGACATGTATTAAAGTGACATGACTGTTGGTGTCACGCAAGTCCAAAGCTGCCTTCAGACACAAGTGGACTCTAAACAATGTCTGCTCAAACGTGGGATAAAGTATGAAATGTCATGTTACATTTTTTTATTGGCTTATTTCAGCACACACACTTGTACAGCTCAGTAGTTGTCGGAATATTCTCTGTCTCTCTCTCTCTCTCTCTCTCTGGTAGTTGCTTCAGGCCTCCTAATGGATAACTCTGTCCAACATCACCCTCTGTAGGCTCCACAGTGATCACCTCTCATATTTGTCATGGATTGCTGCACTTTAGAGGGATGTTATTTGAATCTGTCCGTGTTAAATCTTTTAGTGTCCATTTGTGGCTGAGTACAGCGTGGCTCTCTAAACACACTGCTGCCAGCTGTACTGCTAATATTTCCTAATCGTGTCAGGTCCTCTCATGCAGCTGCTGAAATTAATGCATTCATTACTGCAGTTTCTGTTAGTGTCAGAGTCATGCTTGACTGCTCATTGGTCACAATTAAGATGGCCAATTACATTGCTAAATGATTAGAAGAAGAGAAGCTAGGCATTCAAATACGAAGTTATATCTTTAGTTTCACAAAATGGACATAAATTCAATTAAATCGGTAAAAAAAATTGTTTTGAACTAACAAACAACTTACAAAGATTTGATCAGGCATTTAGTAAGATCCAGACTGAAGGAGAGGATGTAGATTCAGATGTGGTTAAACGCAATATAACCCCATCTCTCTGAACAGCTGTCATTATCCAGTTAAAAAGAGCAGCTTCTGACAGGTTTGATGAGAGGAAGTGAATGTGACTTGGGGAAGAAACTGTTTTCTTCAGTGTTTCTCAAAATAGCAACAGATAGCAAGGTTTTCGCACACTGAGAGAAGAAGACATTGTTCTATGCTGAAATCAAGATTTAGACTAAATTAATGGAGGCAGTAAACTAAAATAATTAGATATTTTCTAAATGTTTTGTTTTTGCCCCATGAAATATAACTAACTCTTCTTTATTGCCAACATCTGTTTCATCATGAGATAGCATTTTGTAATGTGTGTGGGATTTGTTTTCCACAGATTGCAAAAGATGCCAAAGAGTGTGTGCAGGAGTGCGTGAGCGAGTTCATCAGCTTCATCACGTCTGAGGCGAGCGAACGCTGCCACCAGGAGAAGAGGAAGACCATCAACGGGGAGGACATCCTGTTCGCCATGTCCACTCTGGGCTTCGACATGTATGTGGATCCACTGAAGCTCTACCTGCAGAAGTTCAGAGAGGTGAGACACAAGTGCCAGATAAAGCGGTTCTCTTTGAATTTCTGTTTCCATCTGTGGCACAGAGCCCTTTTTATTTATAGTTTAACACAGATTGTGAGCTTTCCAGTGCGTTTCTGTCATAGTATGTTACTCTCATTATCTATTTATTTGTCAGAATCACTCTTTGATCAGAGCAGAGTTAGAAGAAATGTTGCCAGAATTATTTGACGGGATTCCAGCTGAATAACTGTTAAAAAGTAACCCAGTCTTTAGGATATGAAAAGCTAAATGGTGCAGTTTTACCACCTGTGATCACCCTTAGGTGATCATGCCAG